>NW_026875614.1:0-176323 GCF_032173495.1 Musca vetustissima | reverse complement strand
AAAATGTAGAGCAATATAGAGAAAAGCCTGTGATATGAATAGTGCAATATTAGAATTAAGGTTATTTTATATGTATATATACCTAGGTTTAATACTATAGTGCAATACAATGTTATGTCTGTGATAAATACCAAAGTACCTGAATTATTTTAGTTAACATTTATTTTCCGGTAATTATTCTCCAATTTATGTCTGTGAATTAATAGGCTAAGTCCTGAAATAAATGCAAAAAAAAAATTTTGCGTGGAAGTACCTTAGAGTGTGGCCTTTTCGCCTACGTGGCGGCCACAATCCACGATATTTCCACCAGTTCCCAATATTCAGTAAAGTTGGGGGAACCAGTGGGAGCTGGTGTGAGTACGGCGGGCCACTGTAATGCCTCTCATGGCCTACCGTATTCACTAATCAATTTTCATATTGTAATTTTGGGTTAGTATTTTTGCCGTTTGGGGGGTTAGTAATTGTCGGATATAGTTCACTGGGGTGGGGATAGTGACCCCCTTGTATTCCTTAGTGGCCACTGGATTATTATGCCAGTAATCCAGGGCCCAAATGAAAAAAGCGGCCGCCACATGGAAATGCAGGCTCCGCAAGTGGTGTTTGGAGGTGTTCGGAAAACAGCTGAGCACGCGTTGCCAACGCACAATTCGTTAAGGCACTGTGTTACCGACTAACGAGGGTGGTGGATGTTCTCTTAAATTAGGAGGGGAGAAGACTAGGTCTAGAAAATGTTGCAAAGGTTGGTTGCAAAAACATTTGAACCGAACGAAAATGGGACGGCTAATATTAAAAAAAAGGATAGACCGAGGGTCGTCTAACAGTGCTCTGCATGAGAAGTAGCCATTTTTATGCTCCCGAACTTATAAAAGAGAGTAATTTGGGAAAAATATTTAGTTATGTTAAAGGTGTTGACTTAGTGAACCTGTTAGTTTCATAGTGAAGATAAAGTGTTGTAATTAATATTAAACAAAAAAACAGAAAACTCTACTTTATTGAAAGAAAGGTAAAAAAATATATATATATAATTGGAAACAACAAACGAAAAAATGAAATGAAATAAAGCCGGAAAATATTACCTTACAATATAGGTGACGAGTAAGACGTAGCTATTTGTGCGAATGCCACCGAGCCCTCCAAAAATAAGCAAAATCCGACGAAAGAAAAAGGTAATCAAGTGAATTTATTAATAAATTAATTATTAGTTAATTTGCCTGTGATTTTGGTAGATCGGAACCGGGTTCGTAGCAGAAGTGCGATATCTGGTGGTCAGAGGTAAAAGTAATCATACCACAGAAAACAAGGTAGGCACTGTTTTACCATACATTTTCGACGATAGTGTCTCAACTCGTCCAATCTAAGTTCAGCACCAGACATAACTTGCCCAAGCTAGTTTACGATATATCTGAGACAAATTATCCCAGACACAAATATTATATATCGAACGAATTTATCTGTAATAATTACACAGTGGGCGAAAATTGTGAGAATCTATCGCAATTTATAAACATCAAGATCGCCAAGAATTGTCCGGGTCTTATCGCCAGGATAAGGCGAAGAAGGATAAGATCAAAGAAAGAAACTGACTCGTGGATGACGTAAAACAAATTTTATCACGAGTCGATTTAAAAATCTTTATGTTTTTTTTGTGTCTGTACGTGTAATATGACTTTTGTTATTCTATGTATTTTTAACGTATTTTTTTTTATATCTATACTCTATATTGTTATTACAAATCATTTTTAACAAATTTTCATGTAATGTTTGGTGCATCAATGCAACGTTTGTGAAGACCTTTACATAATTTGTGTTAGTATCAGGAGATAATTTTTTTTTGTAGATCTGATAGTCGATCCCCCCATTTGTCCAATTCTGTAAAAGAGCTCTTTTTAGTTGTGAGACATTAGGAGGGTAGGCAGGACACGCAAATAAAAATTGTCCGAAGGTATTTGAGGACCTATTCTGGGTCCTTTGCATGAACGAAAGTTTGTAATTTGTGTTTAATGCCCAATTGGGCCTACGAAACGTTGATTGATCAACCAAGTTTTCTTTGTGGTCTAACGACCTTTCGATTAATATATCATTTAACAGCTTATTAAATTATTACGTTCCTTATTCATTTTAAACCATTGATTTTTGTTTAATTTTTTTTTTATTTATTTAAATTTAGTATAGTATTTAGTAATAAGAGATACATTTTGAAACATTTGATTATATTAAAAACCTAGAATAGAATAAAAAAATATGTATTGATAATAATTATAACAAAAAAGGATGAGCTATTAAATTAAAATTGGAGGATAGGTTCAAGGTGAGGTAAGTAGTGTGGGGTTGTGCGGAAATAGGGGTCATCAGAGGAAAAGGAGGGAAAGATGATCATGGTAGGGAGGGCGGCCTAACAGGCCAAGATGGCGATAGTTTGAATGGAATATGCTGGAAATAGTTAGTAGTTTCCGTATTATGTTTATGTAGATTGATGCTTGTGTTTATTGTTGGTGTTCCTGAGCCAGTTGTCGGGATGGGACCTGCCCTAAGAGAGTCGGCCGAGTTGGTCGGAGCCACCTGGACATATCTGCGCTGCACCCAAGGGACACGTAACAAACAAAATTTTAACTCATTAGTAGCAATAAAATCAAATTATAGATAGTCTACCGCTGCGAGGTACATTTCCTATAAAGTGATGGCCATATGAAAATGAATTCTGGTGTTTACCATGGTCAAGAGAAATTCTACGTACGGTTCTTTTTTATACTGATGATGATATGTAACTTTTCGTTGGGCGCCGTTCTAAATATTTTCTAATCACAACTCGATTATCAGATGTTGGGTAGCGATCGTTGATAACTTTTTAATAATGTAAATTGTAATTTTCCACTTTCGTGAGTATTATTCCATAAAATACTCTTGAATGCCTTTTACGTTTGAAATTTCTGATAAAAGCAATGTAAAGAACAGCATGGCAACGCGAATTATTTTTGTCTATACAAATGATGAAAGTTGGCAATACATCTTCCTTTTAAGAACATATGGGAAAAAAATTCCCCGTGAGGAAAACACTCCGTGGGAATATTTAAATAATTGGTTATACATATGTCTAATTTTTTAGTGATTGAAAAAAGTCGACTCTCCTAAAACGTTACTGCCTCTTTTATTTGATTGTGACAATGATACCACTATCTTTCATTTGAAAAAAATCTTTGCCGTTTTAGATTCAAATTTTACTTGCCAAACAATGACATAAAGATTAATGCAGTCGTATGATTTTGATTAATACCAAGAAATTGTGTCAGTTGAATTGTATTTAATTTATGACACAAACGTTTTTTGTTTACTTTCAAGTTCAAGTGTTTATATTTATTGATAAACTACAGTACAAATTAAATTTATAATTATTTTAAGATTTTATCACCAAACTTAAGAAGATAATCTACACACATGAAATGTGATAAGTAAAATTCCATAATTGAGTTATTGAAATTTAGGTTATATCACAAAGCAAAACATTTGAAGAAACCATAGGCAATTTGAAGTAGAGATCGACCGGTCCGGCCTTCTTCACATAATGCTATTTGTAATATGATGAAAACTAAATAAAAGATTAAAATTTATTATTATCATTTTATAAACGATTTATACAGTACTTTTCGCTTATAGTCCATTACGCTTAAAGGCCAAAAACGGATATAAGCGAAAACAGTACTATTTACTGACAACTTTTTTTCCAAATTCATACAAATTATTAGTTCTCGAAGTCGACTAACTTCGCATATAGTCCATTTTCGTTTAAAGACCACATTTTAGGTGCATGCAAAACTAACATTGCACTAAAAAAAATTTTCATATAGTCCACTCTGTTTTTTATATAATTTAAACTGCAATGGCATTTTGATTTCTAGTAACATTTACAAATCTAAAAAATTGCTAAATTCATAGAAGTTGCGAAAATTATAGACGCTTTATATAAAGTATGAAGAAAAACTTGAAATTATTAAAAGACTATGAAGAAAATGGATTGAAATGTGAACAATTGAGCGCCAAATACAAAGTAGACAAAACGACAGTTTATAAAATAATAAAAAATAGTTCTAAAATTAAAAATGCTTCAAATTCGACCACCCTGCTTCAAAGGCGATCACCCTGATACTGAAAAGGCGCTTATTATATGGTTTAATGACATTCGTGACCAGAATGCGTTGGTGACTGGCCTTTTCCTCAGAATATCAGCATTGTGATGACGAACGGACAATGTGGTTTCGGACAAATTTTTTGAAGAATGTCATAATAATATTCATGATGAGAAATCCAAAATTGAACAAAACTCATTTTTTGAAAAATTTGAATCGTCTGTTTTAAATTCCATAAAAAAGAAGCGTACGAAGATTACAGAATTCATTTAAAACTTGTGAACAATTCACATTTGTTTTAATCCTCCAAATGCTTAAAATTGGTCTCATACTTCATTTTTTATTTCATTACAATAGTATTTGAATTAAAATATATTTTATATTATTGTTTAAACTTCACATTGATTTAATTAAAAAAATATATATATACATTCGTTTTTAACAAACTTTAATTTTGTTTAAAAAAGTACATATGTCGTGTATAGTCCATGACGTGTATTATACCAGGATTCAGTTATAGTCCAGGGCTTAAAACGAAAGTCGGATATAGTCCACAATTCGCTTATAGTCCACAAAAATTGTGCAACTATAGTTGTTGACTATAAGCGATACAATGTGGCAACACTAATCTTTTTTCAACCACCATTTTCGAAAACTCTAATCCACATCTCGCATTTTTAGTTTCTCCCTATTCACTCAGAATAAGGCGAGAATGTGAAGGCGAATCATTTTTCACAAGCGAGATCTATCCCTAGAGAATATCCAGAACAAGGCTTACAAATATATTGGGATATTACCAAGTATCCAGAAATTGATTTAATTAAATAAATCATTTTTCATCAAAATGACTTCGCTGGTCACTGGTGTTCCATATCCAACACCATACTAAAATAGGAGTACGCCATGAAAATTTTCCAACTCCGGTTTAGTATCCACCTTCAGCGAAAAAAAAACGCAATGCAAAACTCAACCTCAATATAGCCGGAATACCAAACTGGGGTTTCCTTGGTGGAGTATAGGTTTCAAGTACTTGCAACAAGTAATGGAATACTGGCTCAAATTATTCATGATCGGAGGATCCAATGCGCGAGAAAAATATGTTCCTTGGAGATCGAATTCTGAACGCAATGCTGAACTTAAGGCCTCTGTGTCTCAGCATTAAGTGTCAGGCAGCGTGTAGTGCCCTATGGCGAAATTGTACCTACGGGCATGGATGTATCCTGAACGAACTAGGTATGACATTGGACCAACGCGTAAAATTAAGGGACTATATATCACCAGTCCTGAGATTTGACGATATAGATGTCGTTATCCCTAGTAGAGACGACTGGAACCGTAGCAACCCTCTTCTGGACGGTTTGGATTTTTACAAAGACGTATTCAAGATGGAAGAAGGTGCAGGGGATGGCGTTTACTGTAAAAGGCTATACCTTAAGCTTACCTACAAGCTGGATAGCAACTGTAGTGTTTTTCAAGCTGAAATTTTAGCTATTTGGAAGGCAGTGGAATTGATAAAAAGTCTGGATGTAGATTTGAAGCCATGAAATCCTGCAATATCAAATCTAAAGTCGTCCTCGTGTGTTCAGCAGTTTTGAAACACACACTTACCGCTATCGGCTGTGTTGGGTACCAGGACACCGTGGCATCATGGGTAATGAAAAGGCACACAAATTAGCTAGACGAGGATCTCAATCTAGCAATCGATTGATCTATGAAACCACCCATCTGTCATCTTTTTCAGAACTTTGAGGCGTTTTTCGACGAACGAGCCAATGAACTCTGTGAAGACTATTTACAATCAGGGGACGTAATAGCGCGAAACATTAGATGTTCAATGATGCCGAATGCAGTTCCAGTTCCTCCATATAAGAAGATCAAGTAGTGAGTATAATAATGTGTCTAAAAATCAAAATAACAATGTGTTTTTAGAATGAAAATATTCAAATGTGCAAACCAAGGCGATTTCGGAATATAACGATTTTGCCGTCATATTCATCATTTTTTTTAGAGTGGATGTATCAAATTTAACAGAGTTGCAGGACGAAATGGAAACACAGAGTATTGCTATGTGATATGAGTTGAAAGGTAATTCGTTCACGGGGTTAAGAGAGGAGGGACCATGATGTCCCTCTGCGAAATTTAAAGTCATTATACTGTTTGCTAACATTTATAAGTAATAATTCAAGGGCTCTGTTAGTAGGTAGAGAAGAAGTACACAAAGTTTGTAGTGGTGTTTTTCAATATTCTTATTCATATAAAATAATAAAACTAAATTTTGAAGTACAATTACATGAACTTATATTTTAAACTTTGTTGTAAAAATAAAGCTCCCAACCTATGTGTAACCAAATATGATAAATTATGCCAAGATCGCCGAAGGGGTTGTAAAAATCATAATAATTAATTTAATGAAAATATATAAGTACATAATATATTGTTACGAATATAAGTTTAGATTTAAGTAAATTTAGATGAATTCCGTTAATTTAAGAATTTGAATTGTAACGTAAATTTCTACTACGCAGTTTATTCGAATAACTTCACAACAACAACTACTGTATAGATCTTTCTACATCCTTCCATTTCCTCTTTCATTTTCTATTTTGTTATTGACGTACAATTCTTGTTAAACGTCATCATCGATGATCGCTTAATTCCTCTTTCTTTGTTACCCCCTCGCTGGTATATGTGTTGTTGTTATTGTTTACTCAATGTAAGGTTGTATGTGTTTGTTGCATTTGTAGATTGTTCGTAATCTAGGTGTTACCAGATCGTCTAGAAACTTCTGTAGCGACAGGCGAGGCTCATATAAATAGGGGAAATGGAAAGGCAGTTAGTCAGTTGTGAATCAGATCGCGAATTGAAACAGTCAAGTAACGTAAAGCTGTAAAGTAACGTGCAAAGTAAATTGTGTCAATAAAATCATTGTAATAATCGTAATCGGAAAGAACCTGCGTTTTATTTAGTACGAACCGTACTGGGAAATAAAACAACGTCTACACGGGATTAAGTAAAATCCAAGAACGTAACAATTGGTGTCGGAAGTGAGATTACGATAATACTAAGATGAAGTTTAAGGATCTACGAGTGGAAGACTTGAAGAAGGAGCTCAATAAATTGGAATTGTCCTCTACTGGCAACAAGGCTGAGCTACAAAAACGACTGTTGGATGAGATCGAGCGCCGTGGTATGAACATAGATACATATGAGTTTGACAGTAAGGATGAAGTGGATTTATCGGAAATGGGCGAATCCAACGGTGGGGAAGTCTCGTCAGTAGCTGCCAGGGGTGACGATTTAAGAGAAATGTTGGCTAAAATGTTTGAGGAAAATTCCAGAAGGAGCGAAGAGAATTTCAGAAAGTTAGAAGAAAATACGAGAATAATGAACGAGAAACTCGAGAACATTACAGAATTTATTGGAAGGAGAGTGGAAACCGTGGAGGTCCAAATTAAAGAGTTGGATAAGAAAGTGCAGTCGGTTGACGAGAAAATTCTGTCTGTGGATGAGAAATTTCTGGCCCACGACCACAGGTTTACGAATCTGGAGAAGAAAATGTCGGAACTGGAAATCAAAGGTGGTCCGGTGCGAGTTCCTGATAACGCACTAAAAATCAAACCTCCTGTATTCGACGGCTCTACGTCATTCAATGTTTTCAAGTTACAGTTCGAGACAGTGGCTTCTAGAAATTCGTGGAACGACAGCGACAAAGCGGTTGCACTACTTCTGGCATTGAAGGGCAGTGCTGCTGATATTATACAGAGTATTCCTGTCGCTTCTAGAAACAACTATGAAAATGTTATTGCTGCACTGGAACGTAAGTACGGTGGCGAACATAAACAAAATATCTACCTTATGGAATTAAGGGGAAGAGTACAGAGGGCAAACGAGACGTTACAAGACTTTGCAGCTGAGGTGGAACGTTTGGTGCTAATGACGTATCCAGGAGAGAATCACCCATTGCTGGACCGTAAGAAAATCGAAACCTTTGTGAATGGCATACGTGACCCTGAGATTAAATGTGCAACATATGCGTCACCAAAAGCGTCATTTGCCGAAACCGTGTCGTTTGCCCTTGCCCAAGAGACGGCAAGAATAATTGTTAAGCCCCATACCCACAAGATTCGCCAACTGGAGACCGAATGTTGCGAACCCAAATCTCTCGTTAACTCGATCGAGGACGCCATGAGGCGGGTAATAGAAGAAACAAAGTTAGTAGGGATGACTAAGCCCAGGGTTAGAAGCTACAACTGCGATAAGGTCATATTGCGCGTGAATGCAGAGCTAAGCGCAAGCGATCCATCGTCACCACCTCCAACGAAAGATGGTAGAAGAATGGCTCAACAATCCACCAATGAGTCACCGTTAAACTAAATCGAGCCAGTCCAGCGGGGCATGAACTGGCTCCCATCGACGATGGCCCCACAATCTCCATAGCAATAGTACAACAGAAAAGTCACAACCTAACAACAACTGGGTACATCAATGGTGACAAGCGAGTTCTGACGTTAGATATTGGCGCATCAAAGTCCATCATAAGATCAGATCTGGTAAAGGGAAAAATAACGCAACTTAATGGAGTCAGACTGCGCACAGCAACGGGGGAGCCCGCGGCAAGATTACTCTGAGACTAACTATTGCCAATAAATCGGAGAATTACGAGTTTATAGTTGCCGATATCGTAGACGAAGTGATAATAGGCGCAGATTTTATGATTGCCTTCGGTATCAATTTGGATATGAAAGAGCGTGTGATGACCTGGTCTTACGTCGAAATTCCGTTAAACGTGGGCTACGATGAAAGTACACCCATTAGACGTCTGACTACGGACCATCCAGAGATAATACCGCCCTGTGCCGAAGCAATAATATGGGTACCAATGAATGGAGATTGTGGAGCCGAGAAGTTGTGGGTGGTGGAACCAGCAGAAAACATAAACAGTAACATCCTAATAGCGAATGTCCTGGTGAAAAGCAACGAGGACGGACTGATTCCTGTTAGAGTTTTGAACCTGTCAAACAAGCAAGAGCAAATTTGCCAATTTTCCGATGTTGGACAATGCACACCAGCTGAAGCTGTAATTAATTTGGAAACTAGCACCGAAAAGCCAGCAGCCATGGAGAAGAAGCACCTCGACGGCTACATAAAAGAGTGGACACACCAATTATCACCATCCGAGAGGAACAAGGCTAAGCAGCTATTATGGAAATATGCCTCTACCTTTGCGTTGACAAAAGAGCACCAAGGAAGAACATCAGTGGTGAAGCATGAAATCCATACAGCAGACGCGAGACCCATTAAACAGCCTCCAAGAAGTGTTCCCCTGGCAAAAAGAGACGAGGTCCAGAAGCTGATAAGTGAAATGGAAAAGAGTGGTGTAATAGAACCATCGTCAAGTCCATGGTGCTCCCCAGTGGTCTTGGTCAAGAAGAAAGACGGAAGCACGCGATTTTGTGTGGACTACCGAAAGTTGAATGATGTCACCAAGAAAGACAGCTATCCGCTCCCAAGAATCGACGACACATTGGACACATTAGCCGGGACGTCATGGTTCTCCACCCTCGACCTGCAGAGTGGGTACTGGCAAGTAGAGATCGCCGAGAAAGATAAAGAAAAAACAGCGTTTGGCGTTAATGGGGGTCTCTGGCAGTTCAATGTCATGCCATTCGGACTCTGCAACGCCCCGGCTACATTTGAAAGGCTGATGGAGCGTGTGTTAAAAGGGCTGCAGTGGAAGTCATGCCTCATATACCTGGATGACATCATAGTCATGGGACGCAACTTCGACGAACACATCAAGAACTTAAGGGATGTTCTACAGCAGCTTTCGTCTTCAGGCCTCAAGTTAAACCCGGATGACATCATAGTCATGGGACGCAACTTCGACGAACACATCAAGAACTTAAGGGATGTTCTACAGCAGCTTTCGTCTTCAGGCCTCAAGTTAAACCCGAAGAAGTGCAGTCTCTTCCAACGAGAGGTGAAGTTCCTGGGGCACCACGTGACGCCGGAGGGCATATCGACTGATAAGGAGAAAATTCAAGCCGTCAGAGATTGGCCGTAGCCCCGAAATCTCCATGAGCTGAGAAGCTTTCTGGGTCTCTGCACCTACTACCGTCGATTTGTCCCAAATTTTGCCAACATCGCCGCCTGTCTACACCGCTTGACGCAAAAAGGCCAGAGGTTTCAGTGGGGCAACGACCAAGAAGAGGCATTCAGAAAGCTCAAAGACCTGCTATGCAGAGCCCCCATTTTGGCATACCCTATACCTGGCGGAAAGTTTGCTTTGGACACAGACGCAAGTGCGTGCGGCGTCGGTGGCGTCCTTTCCCAGGAAATCGACGGACAGGAAAGAGTCATCGGGTCTGAGAGGAATTACTGTGTGACGAGGAGAGAGCTGCTTGCTGTCCTTGAGAGCGTTAAACACTACCACAAATACCTATATGGTCAGCATTTCCTGTTGAGGACCGACCACGCTGCTCTCCAATGGTTGCTGCAGTTTAAGAATCCGGAAGGTCAACTAGCCCGTTGGATCGAGAGGCTCCAGAGTTATGATTTCAGAATCGAGCACAGAAAAGGCGGAAAACACGGTAATGCTGATGCCCTGTCTCGTCGTCCATGCAAGGTAGAATGCAGGCATTGCTCAAAGGCTGAGAATAAAGAGAATATCGTTGATGTCCGACTATTGCAGTTTGAGTCGGGTGAAGATTGGTCGACGGAACAACGAAGAGATCCCATTCTGGGCAAAATAATTTCGCCCATAGAAACGGGCAAGCGACCTAGTCGCAAAGAAATTATCTCCGAAAGCCCTCTTTTAAAATCCTATTGGGCCCAGTGGGACAGTCTACTTATAATAGATGGTTGCCTATATCGCAAATGGGAAAGTGAGGACGGTAAATCTCACCGGAACTTGATCGTCGTCCCAGACTCCAAAATAAGAGATGTCTTGTCGGAGTTTCACGATAGGCCAAGCGGAGGACATCTTGCCATAGCAAAAACCGCTGAAAAGGTAAAGCAGAGATTCTACTGGGTCGGCTGTCAAAAATCCATTGCCGACTGGATCGCCAATTGTGAAAGGTGCATAAGAGCTAAAGGTCCAACACGGAAGAGTCGAGGCTACATGCAGCAGTATAATTCAGGAGCCCCTTTTGAAAGAATCGCAATGGATGTAGCTGGACCGTTCCCAATAAGCGACTCTGGGAACCGGTATGTCTTAGTGGTCATGGATTACTTCAGCAAATGGCCAGAGGTTTATGCTATCCCAAATCAAGAAGCCAGGACAATTGTGGATGTGTTCAGCAAAAATTGGATTTGTCGCTATGGTGTTCCATCTGAGGTTCATTCCGATCAATGTAGGAATTTTGAATCAGCGATCTTCAAGGAAATGTGTGACTCCTACGGAATCAAGAAAACCAGAACGACGCCCCTACATCCACAATCAGATGGCATGGTGGAAAGATTCAATCGCACCCTGGAAGAACATCTACGGAAAGTGGTGGACAGTGGCCAACGAGACTGGGATGAACATATTCCAAAGTTTTTACTGGCTTATAGATCGGCCATTCATGATTCCACATCCCGGACCCGAGCCAAAGTTCTGTTCGGAAATGAATTAAAGCTACCTGGCGATTTGATATTCGGTGCTACCCCAAACGACGATGTGAACCAAGATGAAGGCAGTCAAAACTCTTTTAGTAAAGTCCATGATGCAGTTCGCCATCGAATAAAAATGGTTAGCAACCGCATGTAGGCAAGGCAAGAGCGGCAAATATGGGCGGCGATGGGTTTCAAGAAGGGCAAATGGTACTATTGTTCAACCCGCAACGGAAAAAAGGACTATGCCCCAAATTGCAAACGCACTGGGAAGGACCCTACAAGATTGTCACGAAAATAAATGACGTCGTTTATCGCATCCAGAGGAGCGACAGTCCCAGGTCGAAGATGAAAGTTGTACATTTGGAGCGGCTGACCCCCTGCGGAACGGGGGCTGTGCCTATTCGGGACGAACAGGCTTAAGCGGGGGGCAATGTTATGAATATAACTTTAGATTTAAGTAAATTTAGATGAATTCCGTTAATTTAAGAATTTGAATTGTAACGTAAATTTCTACTACGCAGTTTATTCGAATAACTTCACAACAACAACTACTGTATAGATCTTTCTACATCCTTCCATTTCCTCTTTCATTTTCTATTTTGTTATTGACGTACAATTCTTGTTAAACGTCATCATTGATGATCGCTTAATTCCTCTTTCTTTGTTACCCCCTCGCCTGTATATGTGTTGTTGTTATTGTTTACTCAATGTAAGGTTGTAAGTGTTTGTTGCATTTGTAGATTGTTCGTAATCTAGGTGTTACCAGATCGCCTAGAAACTTCTGTAGCGACAGGCGAGGCTCATATAAATAGGGGAAATGGAAAGGCAGTTAGTCAGTTGTGAATCAGATCGCGAATTGAAACAGTCAAGTAACGTAAAGCTGTAAAGTAACGTGCAAAGTAAATTGTGTCAATAAAGTCATTGTAATAATCGTAATCGGAAAGAACCCGCGTTTTATTTAGTACGAACCGTACTGGGAAATAAAACAACGTCTACACGGGATTAAGTAAAATCCAAGAACGTAACAATATATATATATATATATATATATGAATAATCTATTCTATTAAATAAAAACAATATACTTTTTAAAAAGTCGAGTCTGAAAATATTGTTTTTTTATCCTTCACTGTGGTACAGGGTATAATGGCTTTGTGCATATGTTTGTAACAGGCAAAAGTAAGCGAGATAGTGTCGATTTATGCTTGTCCGTCTGTCCGACCGTCCGTCCATGTATTTTTGTGAACAAAGTACAGAATTTATGATCCGATTTGGATGAAATTTGGCAACGGACACTTATTTGGCCCAAGACAAACCCTATTGAAATTGGGAAAAATCGGTTCAGATTTAGATATAGCTCTCATATATAGTTTCGTCCGATTTAATGTAAATGGTGCACCAAAGTCTCTATACATCTCTCGATTTGCACAAAATTTGGCACAGCGTAATGATTTAGGTCTAGAATGATGTGTGTTAAGTTTCCTGAAAATCGGTTCAGATTTAGATTTTGCTAACATATATAGTTTCGCTAGATTTTAGGTAAATGGTGCACCAAAGTTCCAGAAAATCATTTGACTTGCACGAATTTTGGCATAGCGTATTGAATTAAGTCCAGAATGCTACTTACTTACTTGTGCTAATTTTCGTGAAAATTGGTTTAGATTTACAAATAGCTCCCATATATAGTTTCACCCGATTTTAGGTAAATGGTGCAACAAAGTAATTTGCACGAATTGTGGCATAGCGTATTGAATTAAGTCTAGAATGACGTGTGCTAAGTTTTGTGAACATCGGTTCAGATTTAGCTTCCACACATAGTTTCGTTCGATTTTAGGTAAATGGTGCACCAAAATCTCTGAAAATCATTCGATTTGCACGAATTTTGGCATAGCGTATTGAATTAAGTCTAGAATGATGTGTACACCTAAAGATTCATAGCTAGACCGATCGACACAACGTACTGAAATTAATATACATTAATCTCTGGCAAGTTTCGAAATATTGGTTTTAGTCCCCATGTTACTTTGGACCAAATCCGTTTCAGACAATTTGAAATCAATTTACAAATTTCCTCCCGTCACGATAGTTCTCCAAGGGAGTAACCGATTTCATCAAACTTTGACAGAAGGAGTGGACCGATATTCCCCATTTTTGAACCTGAACTAAGTTTTAACGAAATATTAAGATGTGCAAAGTTTGGATGAAATCGGTTACTTCCAAATTGTCTGAAACGGATTTGCTCCAAAGTAAGATGGGGACTAAAACCAATATATCGATTAGGAAATATTGGATTTTATAAACCTAGTATTATTGATGTTTATTCTTTGTTTTCAAGCGCTTTGTTGACATTTGTAAACAAAAATAAATGAAGTTGAAGTTTGACACAAAACATTTTTGAAGTTTGTGGCCACAGTTACAGAGTTATATTAATATTATATTTTAAAACATATCCTACCTTGTAATTATTGTACCATGCTTACTACTATGAAATTGACAATGACAACCTCCTTTAATTTGGAATTCATATATCAATTTCAAATAAAATCAAAAATATATTCCATAAAATTTTATGTACGTCACATACATAAGTATCACCCATCGTTCTTCAAATCTGCATTCAACTACGTAATCAATATATGTATTGTGTAATAAGCATACAAGCATTGTTTATAGTATCAAAGGCTTATTTAGCACTTGTTTTATATATTCCCAACGAAACCCCCCCTGTGAGGCAGGTCAATGCCTTTCATGAGAACTATTGATTAAAATTTTGACCTTCATTTCAATCTATTATCTCTTACTCATCTATAATCACAAAAGACTTTCACTACTCAGAATGAATTGGCGTTTTTTATTAAATTTAAAATCAAGTCCCATAATTTTCCATAAAAAAAAAAACAAAAACAATTCAATTGAAAGAAATCATCATCGTTGTCATTAAAATGAATGTTGGGTTTCACAATAGCATCCATCAGAGCATTCACCAGAAGCCCCGAACCCCTGTCATGAGGTGCGGACATACAAACCGAATCTTAACAGCAATTGTTTTCAATCAACACTACTAGTACAAAATGCTTATTGTTGTTGTTGTAGTACGATTTATGAATTTATTGTCTAAATTAAAGCAAAAACATAAATTGATGCAAATATGTATGTGTACAGACAGACGACTATAATAATAGTAGGTAGGTACACTATTCAGAATTTGGCTATTCCGACAACCGATAATTGTAGAAATTTAGGACAATTTCTGTTGCGTTTCAAACAATTCTCTATAGCTAATAAATAAATTTAAATAATTTCCCCCGATTTGTTATTTGTGTGTATGTGTGCGTGTAACGTTGCAGGCGCGAGCGTGCTTTTTTGTGTGTCTTTGAAATGCATATCTTTAGCTCCTAGTGCTCCTAGAGATTTTGTAGATGTAGTAGAAAGAAAGCTACCCTTCTTTGGTTGTTTACATTTCCTTAAGGACCTTGCGGAAACGATCCAACACGATATTGGCATGCTTCTCGGTGAAGATCAATGCTGGCCTAAAACGTACAGACAAATCACCACAACCGCCGGTCTGCAAACCGTTCAGTTTCAATTTGTTGATCAAATCATCACGAGTTTGGCCATCCTTGCAGTTGAAAGCCAAGTAGGTACCACGACCACGGGTCGAGTTCATAATTGTGGGGAATTCCTTTTCCAATTGCAACAAACCGTCCTTCAGGACCTTGCCCGACCGTTGCACCTGATCCAGCAGATTTTCTTCTTTGATGACCTTGACGATTTCTTCGAGCATGAGGATTTTGCCTGGATCACCCATCCAGGTGTTGAAGATACGGTAGGTTTCTTTGGGGGCGAATTCATTGCTGTGGAAGTAGCCACCCAACTGCATTTTCTTACTGAAGGTAACTACATCGGGAGGAGAGGGCAGGTTGAAGTGTTCGTGGCACCACATTTTACCGGTACCACCACCACCAGTTTGCACCTCGTCGATCAACAAAGCCATGCCGTTGGCCTTGCAGATGCGCTGCAATTGCTGGAAGAATTCGGGGGAGGCTTCGTTGTCACCACCCTCACTCTGGATGGGTTCAATGACAACACCAGCCACGGGAATACCCTTCTTATTGTATTGTTCAATCAAATCTTGCACCTCAGCTAGACAGCGTTTATCCTGATCCTGATTGTACATAACATTCTCCTCCAAGGGATAACGGTATTGAGGGAAACTAGCCACAGGCCAGTCGAATGTTGGAATATCGATTTTGTGAATATATTTGGAATGGGTGGTGGCCAAGGCGCCCATGGTACGACCATGGAAGGCACCCTTGAAGGACAACAAACTCAATTTGGGAGCACCAGGTGCCATATTGACCATGCAGGAAGTTTTCTCCTCCTCCGTGAAGGTGACATCTTCGCCGCGTTGTGTGCGTCTGTACCACATGAAAATGGCCTTGTAGGCATTCTCGTTGGAGCAGGAGCCACACATCATGGTGGTCATGTTGTTCAGGCCCTTGGGTGCCACTTGCATGAACACATTGTTTAATTTCTCTGGCCATTCCTTGCCGGGGAATACACCCAAGGCGGGGCGATTAATCAAGGTCTTCAGATTTGTGTTGTTTTCGAAGATTTTCAATAGTCTGGGATGATTGTAGCCCAGGGGTACGGAGGAGATTTGTGTGTAGACATCCAAAAGGACATTACCATCAACATCACACAAATAGTTGCCAGTGGACTTTTCGTAATCGGCAAAAAGTTGAACAGTTCCAGCTTGTTGGATGGCACCCATTTGTTTTTTCAATTCCAAGGATTTGGGTCCAGGAATGGTTGCGGTTTTGACCACAGGGCCGGTTGGCTCGGCCAATGAGGAAAAATGTTTAACATTTTTGGAAGCTCTGGTTACGTGTTTTAAACCTAAGGCAGCACGCATGGTTGTAGTTTTTGTATGTGTTTTTTTTTTCTTCAGCAAATCCACAAAAAATCAAATCACGTTTGTTGTTGCTTTTTGCTGATGTTTTTTTCGGCTACGATATTTGTCCCGCTAAAACTCTCGGTTCTTGTTATGTACAATACGGAACGGAATGCATGGAAGCACTGAATGTTGGTATACATTCATTCCTTACAGAATACCTCTTCATTGGCATAGATTGTGGAGATATCTAAAGAGAATATTCTCGTGGCTCCTCTGTATCTCTCCCTCTCTCGATTTCATCGTTTTGGCATAATTGTTGTTATTGGTGATGATTGGTGGTGTTGTGTGGTGTACTGCCTGATAGTCTTTTTTACTCTCTTCATTCACTTTCGTTCTAAAAATTTACGCTGGTACTAAAACATCCCCATCAACACCCATACTATTTACTAATGCTGCTGCCGCTACTACTTTCTCTCAATGACAGTAGTTGTTGTTGTTGTCGTTGCGGACATAAGTCAAAAATAAAGATTCGGCGCAGTAATAACAGTAATTGTAATCTGTGATAAGTACACCTAAGTATATTTGCGGATTGTGTTTGGTATTATTAGTTTATCACAACTAGTGGGTAAACAAATCTATAGTCGGATAATTGTTTTTCTAAATGCAAAACAATGTAGATAGAAGAAAAAATCGGAATTCAACTATTCGGTTGGAAAATGTGTCTGAAATCTTCAAATAATCGAAAATTGAGGGTATCTTTATATGGGGGCTATACCAAAAAGTGGACTGATCATTTTTAGTATGAAGTCTTAACACCCAATGAGAACCCAAAAAATAAAATTTTTGCCAATTCGATTGAAAAATGTGTCTAAAATCCTCAAAATATCGAAAATTGAGGGTATCTTTATATGGGGGCTATACCAAAATGTGGACCGATATTGATAGGTTTCGGTATGAAGACTTGACGCCCATTGAGAACCCAAAATATTACATTTTAGTCAATTCGATTGAAAAATGTGTCTAAAATCCTCAAAATATGGAAAATTGAGGGTATATTTGTATGGGGGCTATACCAAAAAGTGGACCGATAATGATAATTTTTTATATTAGGACTTAATATCCATTGAGAATTCAAAATATCAAATTATCACTAATTCAGAAATTCTGAAAATATCGAAAATTAAGGTTACCGTTATATGGAGGCTACCTTGAAATTTGGGCCAATTTTGATAATTTTTGGTAGGCAGATTTTCCTTCTACACAATGAGAATCCAAAATATAATCGACAGCTCGTATATGAAAGAATATATATACTTAACGGGATCTCCGGAGGTAGTACCGTTATATGGGCGCCACCTTGAAATTTGGGTCAATATTGATCATTTTTGGTATGCAGATTTTGCTTCTACCCAATGAGAATCCAAAATATAATCGACATATCATTTTATTCTGATCAAGAATATATATATTTAATGGGATCTCCGTAGGTAGAGGCATGAAACCGGGAGTCTTTGTATAGGAGAGGAATTTCAGTGAGTCGTTACAGGCGAATTGAAGGCCAAGAAGTCTTTATAGGCGAGCTGAAGGCCAGGGAGTCTTTATTGGTAAGCTGAAGAACAAGGAGACTTTATAGAGGAAGTTAAGGCAAAGAGGTCTTTATAGGCGAGCTGAAGGGCTGGGAGTCATTATAGGCAAGCTAAAGGCTAGTGAGTCTCTGTAGACGATCTGAAGGTCAGAGAGTCATAGTGATAATATAATCAAAAAAATAATCGACATAGAATTTTATTCTGAAGAAGGATATATATATATATAAGGAGCTCCGGAGGTAGAGGTGTGAAGCAGAGAGTTTTTATGGACGTGCTGAAGTCAGGGAGTCGTTATGGACGAGTTTTACGCCAGGGTGTCGTTATGGACGAGCTGTAAGCCAGGGAGTCTTTATAGACAAGCTGAAGACCAAGGAGACTTTATAGACGAATTTAAGGCAAATATGTCTTTATAGACAAGCTGAAGGCCAGGAAGTCTTTCATATACGAACTAAAGGCCAGGGAGTTTTTATAGACAAACTGAAGCAAGGCAGTCTTTATCGGCGAGCTGAAGGCGCGGGGGGTTTTTTCTGCGATCTGAAGGCCAGGGAGTCTTAATAGAGGAGCTTAATACCAAGGGGTCTTTATAGAGGTAAAGGCCGGGGAGTCAGATTATCTGAGTCTTTAAAGGTCACAAGGCCAGAGAGTCTTTATAGGCGAGCTGAAGGCCAGAGAGTCTTTATAGGCGAGCAGAAGGCCAGAGAGTCATTATAGGTAAGCTGAAGGCCAGGACGTCTTTCTTATACGAGCTAAAGGCCAAGGCGTTTTTATAGACAAGCTAAAGCAAAAGGACCCTTTATGGGCGAGCTGAAGGCCAGGGGGTCTTTTTAGGTGATCTCATGGTCAGGGAGTCTTAATAGACGAGCTGAATACCAAAGGGTCTTTATAGAGATAAAGGCCGGGGAGTCAGATGATCTGAGTCCTTAATGACGAGTTGTAGGACGTTTTTAGAGAAGTCTAGAAGGAAATTGTTATAGACGAGTTTTTGTAGGTCAATTGGAGTATTTATAGGAAAGCTTATGGCAATATTTTTAGATCAGATGAAGGCAGTATTTTAGGACAAGTTGCAAGACGTTTTTATAGCTTAAATATAAGCGGAGCTGAAGTTAGGGAGACTTTACAGTAGAGCCAGAACTGGGAGTCTTTATATATGAACAGAAGCAGGGAGTCGAAAAATAAGTCTTCATAGACGACCTCATCATCTATAGAAGATCTGTAGTCACGTAGTCTTCACAGAGCTGAGGCAAGTATTGTTTATAGACATACTGATGCGGGGAGTTTATATAGAGCATCAGAAGTATTAGGCGTTAATATACACGATCTAAAGGGTCATGGTGTTCATATGGACAAGGCCCAGCCCTTTTATTTTATCTATTTTGTAATGTCAAGCTCTATTTTAGATTCTCTTCCGTGAATTGTTTTTTTTTTTCAGAAATTTTTGTGTGTGTTCTCAAAATCTCAATATTCTCGAACTTCGCCAGTAATTATTTTTTTAAATATGGGTTAGACAATAAATAAAACCTTTGGCCATTTGCTAGAAACTACGGTAACGCAAACACAAATAGTATAAGTTTTGACCCATATTTTAACTACCGGGTTTCTTCCATACCCATTCGCCGACTAATCTAAATATTCTTATTTTTATTTTTGGAAAATATCATAAACATACATTAATCAGTAGATAGGGACGAAGTAACAACACTTGGACAAACAATTTCAAAAATAAAATAAAAAACAAGGCAAGCCCACCTGACATCGTAGTAGTAAACAAAATCTGCTGCAATAAATGGGCAACGGCGACGACATTGAGCACGGTGGAACTTTCCAAATTTATTGTGTGAGATAATTTCAATTTTGTTTTTTGCACACTCACATATCACTTGGAGGAACTCGAGCGAATTTTTCTCCCTCTAGCTGGCTTGCTCTTTTTTTATCTAGCAAAATTGATAATAGAACGATAAATTTGTTTTTGCCACACGTCGTTTTCTATATTCGACCGTCGCAATAGTAAAACGATATCAAGAGTGTTGGTTTTCGTTATTTTTTTTTTTGGTTGGACTAATAAAAAATGCAAATTTATAAATAAATAAAATATTAGATAAATGAATATTTTTTTCTAATTTTATTTACTCGTGTCCGTTGGAGTTTGTTTGTATTATTAGTTATACTTTACGAAGTTGGAAGAGAAGCTTTTATTTATTCATTGATTATTTACGAGAGGGATTGGGCTACTCTTAGATTTTAATCTCAGATTTATGTTTGTTGTTGCTCCCATAAAATGTCATGTTGACTCAATTGGTACAATAAAATAATCATAAATAATTCAATTAAATTATAAAAAAACTATATAAACATTTTTAAAAAGTTGATGTCTGTAGGAAGGCTATATTAAATTAAATTAGGTCCAAATTTTTTATATACGAGTTTTTATAGACGATATGAAGGCCAAGGGGGAATTTAAGATGAGCTAAAGTCCAGGGAGTCTTTATAGAGGAGCAGAAGGCCAAGTAGTTTTATAGAAGAGTTGAAGGCCTGGGAGTCTTTATAGAACATCTGAGGGACATTGACTATTTATAGGCGAGCTGAGAGCCAGTGAGTCTTCATAGATTTGACTCGGAAGTCTTTATAAAAGAGCTGAGGTCCAGAGAGTCTTTATAGGCGATAGGAGGTCAAGGGAGTCTCCATAGACGAGCTGATAACAAAAAGTCTTAATAGACGAGTTGAAAACAGGGAGTTCAAGAAGGGAGTCTTTATCGACAATCTGAAGGCAGGAGTCTTTATAGACAAGCGGAAGGAAAATTTTATAATCTTAAGGGTAAATCCTGAAGGTCAAAATCCATACCATTCAAATGAATAACAAAATTATTAAAACTATATTTAAATCCGAATTAATCAAATTAAACCACACGCCAATATTAAACTCAATACGATTGTCTGCAGAGAATTTCATCATCATCTTCAAATTGTATTTATAACTGTACATTTTGCCCTTCTACCAAGTTCAATATTTTTTTATTATTCAAAACGTTGCGATCCCATTTGTTTAACATTTGCTGAATTTTAATTCAAAGCGATTTAAATATGTGTGTTTTATTGCGTACAAAAATATACAGACCGGTCACTTTATATTTTCGTCAACTGATTTGAATATCACAAACATTTACCGTTTGTTTTGATTTGGTTGGTAGGTGGACGTGTTTGGAGTTTATTCACCTTAAATTCAAACAAACAAAAAAGTGTTTTTAAATAAAATTGCATTATTAATAAAATAGAAATGCACATACATTTATTACCAAAATATGTATGTCACATGATGTCTTTGTTGTGCTAAATAGATGCTAAATATTCGTACACTGAGAGAATATATTTCATAATATAGAATATTCTATTCATGGAAAAAAATAGAATATTCTTTCCATTTCCTTCAGAGGATCTACCTTAAGCCAGGCAGTCTTTATTGAAGTGCGGTAGGCCAGAAAAATTTAAGGACGAATTGAAAGAACGTAGTCTTTATAGACGTACAAAGAGTCTTTATAGACGACCTAAATGCCCGAGACTCGGCATAGACGAGCTGGAGGCCAATGAGTCTTCATAGGCGAGCAAAAAGCCTATATATACGAGTTGAGGCCCAGAGAGTCTGTAGAGACGAACTGAAGGCCAGGGATGCCATGAGGAATTCTGTCCGCTTACATACCCTGGGAAAAAATCTCAGCCATTGTTGTGGAACGGAGAACTTGGTGAGCTCAGGAAAGCGACCAGGCGACTGTACAACGGGCGCATAAATCAAAACTCGATATTGACTGGAACTCCTATAAAGCAAGTTTCAACAAATACAAGAGTAAGATTAAGCGTGCGAAGAAAAGTCTTGGATACATTTCTGTAAGTTGATAGAAGGAGTCAACGACGTTGCGAGGTTTCGAAGATTACTATCCAAGGATCCAAAATCCATCGGGAGTATCAAGAAACAGGATGGAGCGTGGACGAACTTTAGTCCTGAAACTCTTAGTCTCCCAGCTGAGACTCACTTCCCAGGTTGCAAAGATATGTTATCCACATAGGTGAACGTGATGACACTCAGCCTCGTGCGACTCTAGATTCGGATCTCATTGGCAATGTGTTTAACAGAAATAAGATACGCTGGGCAGTCACTACATTCAAAACATATTAATCGCCAGGACCAGATGGAATCACACCGGCGATGCTTCAATTTGCCTCGCCAAGTATATATGTCTGATCCTTGAGAAGATCTATACGACGTGTTTGACTCTCTCGTGCGTTCCGGGTCTATGGAACGAGGTATAGGTTACTTACATTACCAAAGCGGGTAAACCAAGCCACTCTGCACTAAAGGACTATACACCCATTAGCCTATCATCCTTTCTCCTCAAGACTCTCGAAAGACTGATCGACATGGAGATTAGGAGTCGTATAGACACCACCTCTCTTAGCAATTCGCCACACGCATATATAAAAGGCAAGTCTGTAGAATCTGCACTGCACGAGGTGGTAAGTTATATAGAAAGGAATATGGAAAATTCGAACCTTCCTTCCGCCTTCCTAGATATAGAGGGGAATTTCTACTTGAAAAACGCTCAAAAACCAATTTTTTGAAATTCTGCAGCAACATTTGACGAAAAATATTCTTAAAATCTTCAAAATACCGAAAATTAGATCTACCGTAAATAGACGTTGAATCTAACAAAGGACCAATATCGATTGTACTTTCTAGAGGGATCTGCTAAACAAAAGAATCTGAAATATTACATTACAGCCAGTTATATGAGACAAAACCCGCATTATGAAAATTTTTAGTAGGTATCAGGATTTCATATTATCGATATAAGCATAGGTGCCCAAAATTAAAATGCGTTAGTATGTGTGAGAGAAAACAGAACAGTACTGAACAAAATTGTGTGTACATTTTTGTGGTCGGAAAAATTATTGATGAATTCAATTTTTGTTATTATATAAAATAAAAGCATTATTAAAAATGTTTTTATATGAATTACAAAGTGTATATGTCATAAAAATATAATAAAGTTTATAAAGTAGCATATACCGAGATAATAATCATATTATAATATTAAATACTACGATAATTATCAAATATTTAATTCTTTAAAAAAACAGAAATTGTTCTGTTGTTTCTAAAATTTTTTAAACATACAAAACGCATTTTGAATAATAAAATAAAAATCCAAATATACTGAAACACTTTTATCCCTAAGTGTTATTTCGTTGATTTTCTAGTTCTGCGGACACGACGTCGTGCGCGCACCCCAGCATGTGTTCATTCGTTGCCTGTCAAACAACGACTGACTGAAAGAGCATAACAATGCGTGTGAGTAGGCAGCTACTTTAAAGTATACTGATGGGCACCTATGATATAAGCCATCTTCGAAGCTATGAGATCATACAAAAAGATACTGGTGTACAAAATTTCACCACACTATCGCAATTCTTTCGGAAGATAGCGTGATTATTACACACAGTTTTATTTACTTTAATTTCCGTTAGTGTTCCGATACGTAGCCACTAATTAAGCATATACGTAATTGCTCCAACATGGTCAGCTGTTTCAAAACCTAACATCCACAGTGATATTCGAATTATATACCCCTATCATATTGTTTTGATTTGCTCGACTATCAGCTGGGTAGCATTTTAACCTGGCCGAGACAACAAAAGAAATTTTCCATATATTCCCAATAAATCTCATCAAAAACTAGACGAAAATGGGTAGCTGGTCACTTGAAGTATTCAAAATGGCAATGTACATGACATTCCCGGTCGCCATGTTTCACATTTTCAATCAACCGGCATATTTCGAAGAATGGGTAACCAAAAAGAAGCGTGAACTATATCCACCAGAAAGTTTGGGACATCGTGAGACGCTGCAACAGGCAATCAAGGAACATCGTGAAAAACAAGATCAGAAATTCTTGAAAGCCTTGGAAGATATTGAAAAGAAGCAATCATCATAGATAGAGAGGGAGTGTGTGTTGAAGGAGTCAAGGAAGACGACTTTCTTTTAGTTGATTTAGATTATTCATTGTGTATATTATATAAGAAAAAATAATTTGTTTAATAAAAATCAAGTAAAAATGTATTAAAATATATGTCCTATATTTATAATTTTTGATCTCCATGAATATTAATAATATGTAAGTTATATATACCTTGTGGGATCGGAGACATTAATTTCGATTGTATTTCAATGGTGTACTGTCTAAAGTCGTAAGAATTCAACCATCCTTCAACTTATTTCGACCGGATCAGTATCTATGAAAAATCCTTTACCACAAGTTGACTTGGAATAAATGTTTTGAGTAACGTACAAAAGTTAAGTGGCACTGTATTTTGATAAAAACTCAATTGAAAAGGGCTAGAGATGCCATTATAAATGAGTTTAATCCAAGGACTTTATGGACGAGCTGAAGCCAAGCAGTCTTTATAGTCGAAATAGAGACAGGCAGCCTTTAGTCTTAATAGACAACCCGAAGACAGGGAGTCTTTTTAGACGAGCTGAAACAGAGAGTCTTTATAACCGAGCTGAAGGTCATTATAGATGATCTTAATACAAGGGGGGTTACTCTGTATTGCGTTGCGAAAGCAAGTGCGATGCGAAAGCTAAATGCGTTAAGAGTACAATTTGGTACTCTGTAACGTTCACGCAAACGCATTCGCAAACTAAATTGAAAATGGGGCAACACTGTCGCCACAAAGTAAACAATAACGAAGAATGACAAAAGGAAACGTCAAAAAATTGTAAATGAAAACATATTTTTGTGTGGTACGAGTGTTTTTTTAAACAAAAATGATGAACGAATTAAAAAAAAAAGAATTTTATGAGATCTATCAAATATACTCTCCCTAAGTGACCACGGGTATGAAAATATAAGTACGAATTATGTGACAAATGTTTTCAAATATTTAATTTTTATAGATTTATATATAATGTCTCAATAAAGATTCGTTTATGTATTTTTCAAACGCTCGTCGTTTCAAATAGATCCACAACAATTCCAACTCCAATAAAAGAGGCCGCTGCTTTGAAATTGCTTGGACAAGGTGGTTATCAACACCAACCTATAAATATGCACACATAGTTTCACATTTTATATAAAAAAATAATATTTTACTTTTTCCAACCACCGACATCTTTTACAGGAGGTCAATTTGAATTGAGGTCATCAGACAGTTTTGTCCACAAATTGTTGGCGCGTTGTTTCGCATTTGAACTCTGCAACTGTCCCTTTGCCAAATCACTGTGTTGCCCCATAAAATCTACTGAAGTTAGGAACTGACGTTGCTGAGTCTGTAACTGTGACTTTTTTGCCTTTTACTTAAAATAATTTACAATTTATATATAAATAAAACCTTTAATGGAGCTTACTTATATGTTTCGCTTCCTTTGCGTTTGCTATTTTGTTAACGCAAGATATTTGCGCTTAACGAACGAGTTTGACATGCGTTTTCGTATTACAGAGTGCGGTGATGCCACATTTGCGTAAAGTAGATGCGAAAGGAGATACGAAAACGAATTAGAGAGTACCAATTACGCGATGCGTTACAATTTTTCTCACGCATCGCAATACAGAGTAGCCCCCAAGGACTTTATGGACTAACTGAAGCCAAGGAGTCTTTATAGACGAAATAATCTAGGGAGTTAGTATTTATGGGTGTGTTGTATCTAAAGGAACAGTATCTCGGAATAGTCTAGTGCCACTCTATTTTTATACGAACTCAATTGGAAAGGGCTAGAGATAACATTACTGACGTGCTGAATCGAAGACATTATGGACGAGCTGAAGCCAAGGAGTCTTTATAAACGAAATGAAGACAGGTAGACTTTAGTCTTAATAGAGGACCTAAAGACAGTCTGATTCTTAAAAATGTGATTCGATGATGAACTGAAACAGGAAGTATTTATAACCGAGCTAAAGAACGGAAGATAAGCGAAAGGGAGTATATATAGAAAAAAACTGAAATAAGGAAGTCTTTATAGACAAACTGAGGCCAAATATTCATTATTAAAAAGTTGCATTTAGAGAGCCTTTATAGGCGAACAGAATTTAGGGAATATTTATAGACGAACGTAATCCAGGGAGTTTTTATATAGTATTTGAATCCAGAAAGTCTTTATAAACGATCTTAAGCCGAGTCTTTATAAATAATCTTAAGGCTACAAAATTAGAACATCTTTATGGAGGAACTAAGGATTATTTTTAAAAGAGCTTAAGATGGTTTTATTGCAGAAGGGATCCTTATAGGCGATTTACAGATATTTATTCAATTGTCCATGTGGATCAAAAAATGTATACGTCCCATTGATTTATAATTAAAGCCAACAAAGACAATGACATTTTTTGCCTATTTAGATACAGAGTCGAAATCACCTATACCGACCTCAAGGGATCGGAAGATTTGGTGGTTATCAGATATAGTCATTGTAAGCGAAATTATTTTTATTGTTTTGATATATGAATAATAAATGGTCTGTTCCCGTACTGCAAGAATCTACAACTTTTTACTACGATAACGAATATTCCTTTATGATATCGATGCAAATAGTAAAATGGAGTAGATTCTTGCAGTACGGGAACAGACCCAAAATAAATTCAAATTTAAAAACTTAAGAACATTCTGTGTTTTCGGTATTTTGTGATAAATATTTTTGTTTGTACGTTTCGTCGTTAAAATGTATATAAAATTCGAATAACAGCTCGTTGCAGCGGATATGTCGTCGTTACAAGCGATATTTTTTCAGTGGGCTATAAAGGGCAGAAATTCGGGACTTTTGAATTTCGTCGTTATAGCCGATATGTCGTTGTAAACGATTTCGACTGCAACAGATGGTATTGGAAAGTGTCGCTAAAATGTGTCATGTAATGAACACGGGCGTGAAAATGTTTTCAAACGAGATTATGTAACACATTGGCCACAAGAAATAACCACTTTTTACGAATATTTTTCCTTAAATCTCAAAAAATCACAAGCTACCAAAATATTGGATCTAATGTTATGTGGGTGTTACATCTATCCTAAGACCAATATCGATTTTCTGAGAATAACTCTTTAAAGAGAACCCATATTGTCTAAATCTGTCCATAGCCAGTCAGCAGTTCATGACTATAGAATAGATTAGGGTTCAGGGTTATAACGAAATCACAGGAAATAACATTTTTGCTATAAATTCCATATAAAGGTAAAATTTCAGTAGTGACTTCTTGTGTCAGTTTAGTTATTTGTAGCCTACCTCGGACATTTTTCCATACATTATTCTAAACAACAATAAAAAATGCCTATCATCTATTAACAAATATTCAAATTCATTTAATATTGAATTTATTAATCGAATCACAAATTTACAATTTATGTATAATTTGTTTAAAATTGCAACACCTAATTTTTACGTTTCATCAATTTGCCAGCCTCAACATCTTCAGGTAGACCATCAAAGCGCAATTTGAATTCATCCAAACGGCAACAGAACGTATAACCCTTCGATAATGTTGGGAAATTATCATGTTTCAAATCGGCCTGATCGCAGACATTTTCACAAATCTCTTCAGCTTCACCATCGGCAGCAAATGGATTATTTACCGTTACAAAGACAATACCCTCATCGCTGGGCTTGTGCAACAATACTTTGAAATAATATTTAGGTGCCTCAATCTTTTAAACATCATCCAAGAAAATATCAACCAACTGACCGTTGTTCTTTGCCAATTGCAATTGACCCAAATATCCGTTATACGTCTCCAAATCATCACCATACGAGGCAGCAACGGAACGAGCCAATTCTTCAACACGTAACCAATTGCCAGCATTGATTAGTTGATATTCGGGTGCAACATTTGTATAGAAATATGTGGCCAATTGTTCATAGCCAAAAACGAAATCAGCATCTGGTGTCAAATGGCCACGGGCAAAGTAATCGGAACCATCAATATAGGTTTGTTTCGAGCCGAACAATTTCTTGAATAATTCCACTTGATTGGCTTGGGTGTAGTATTCATTTGTTTTTTTGGTTGAATATTTCATGCCTTTGGCACTGAACGCACGGCGTGTACTTTCCGAAATGGCATCTATTACGGGGAGAAAAGAGAAAGAGGGTAAAAATGGTGGAGAATTCTTGTTCCGGTATAAATTCTTTAAAATTCTCTACTTATTATCAATGGTAGCACCATTAATGGTATTATGTGTATACCAGGTATGCTCATCATCATCATTGTAGCATATCTCAAATACTGGACCATAGAATTTCTTGTTGACCTCAAAACCAGGTTGATGTATTACACCACGATTTTGTGAGCATCCTTCATCGGTTACTCTCAAACTGGGGCTGGGTATGGATTTACATACCAAATCCTTAAGATCATATTCATTGTTATTGCCATCAACAAATTTGTTTCCCGAACACGTCAATTCCAATGTACTCTTCTTTTCAGAGACAATCACATTTTTCGAACCGGTACAGGCCAACAAAAGTTTAGTTCCATTGGGTAATTTAGTTGTTTTACCAGTGGGTTTAAATAATTCGTAATCACTGTCGGAAGGGGTGCGTGTCAAAAGGACTGGGGCAAACCCCTTTACATCTTCGGGTAAGGTAATACTACAGGCATTGGCTGCAATGGCTAAAGAGGAAAACAGTTTGGATTAGCCTTTCTTTAAAAAGGGAATACTTTTTTAAATTAAATATCTTTACCCAAACCACAAATTACGACCGAGATTGCAACGAACTTGAACATTTTAAAATACCCTTTGGTTTTTTCTAATTCTTGTGTTTTCAAGACACCGTTAGATGATTATACATTTGGAGCAGTATATATAGTCCACATCGGGAAATGTTCTGTTCCCATACTTTTTTGTAACATTGTTTGACTTCGTCTGGTCATGTGTAAACAAAACTGCTACCAGACTGAAACGTGTACTAGTTTCTATTGTTAAGTGGACATTGTATCGATTTGAATCGATTGTCCGGAGTCAGTAAATATCAATTGTTTTGTTTTATATTAAATAACGGCATTTTGATGATATAATTGCTGTAACAGAAGTTTATTTTTAAGGCATGTGTCTGGATATAGTAAAGGTTTAGACAATCTAACTATTTTTGTTTTACTAAGCTATATATTAGTTCCAGATGTCTCATAGGCATTTCACAAGGTACAGCTCATTTATTAGATCTAAGAACAACATGATGGATACACATTTATTATAAACCGATATAAAAGACACTTCCATTACCACATTTGAGTCATCGGAATACAGTTATTGAATAAAAAATAAAATTTGATCAATATTGACTATCCATTCATTCAAATGGACACAATGTCCAGTTAACAATAGAAAATAGTACACGCTCAAGACTGATAGCAGTTTTGCTTTCACATGACCAGACGAAGTCAAACAATGTAACAAGAAACGTATTGGAACAGAACATTCCCCAATGTGGACTATATATACTGCTTCATTATGGCTATAGATGTATAACCGTCTAACGGTTTCTCGAAAACACATAGCTTGAGTACAACTAACGGTTCTTTTAAAAATGTTCAACTTCGTTATAATCTCGGCTTTAATTTGTGGTTTGGGTAAGGATATTTAAATTTAACAACAAATTCTCTTTTTAAGGAAAGGATAATCTAATTTGTTTTCCTTTTTAGCCATTGCGGTCAATGCCTGCAGCATTACCTTACCCGAAGATGTAAAGGGGTTTGCTCCAGTCCTTCTGACACGCAGCCCTTCCGACAGTGATTATGAACTATTTAAACCCACTGGTAAAACAACTAAATTACCCAATGGCACTAAACTTTTATTGGCTTGCACCGGATCGAAAAATGTGATTGTCTCTGAAAAGAAAAGTACATTGGAATTGACCTGTTCGGGAAAAAAATTTGTTGATGGCAATAACAATGAATATGATCTTAAGGATTTGGTATGTAAATCCATACCCAGTCCCACTTTGAGAGCAACCGATAAGGCATGTTCACAAAATCGTGGTGTTATCCATCAACCTGGTTTTACGGTCAACAAGAAATTCTATGGTCCAGTATTTGAGATATGCTACAATGATGATGATGAGCATACCTGGTATACACATAATACCATTAATGGTGCTACCATTGATAGTAAGTAGAGAATTTTACAAAAGAACATGGAATCTCCAGCACATTAACCCTCCTTTTCCTTGTTATAGATTCCATTTCGGAAAGCACACGCCGTGCCTTCAGTGCCAAAGGCATGAAATATTCAACCAAAAAAACAAATGAATACTACACCCAAGCCAATCAAGTCGAATTATTCAAGAAATTGTTCGGTTCGAAACAAACCTATATTGATGGTTCGGATTACTTTGCCCGCGGCCATTTGACACCAGATGCTGATTTCATTTTTGGCTATGAACAATTGGCCACATATTTCTATACAAATGTTGCACCCGAATATCAACTAATCAATGCTGGCAATTGGTTACGTGTTGAAGAATTGGCACGTTCCGTTGCTGCCTCGTATGGAGATGATTTGGAGACATATAATGGCTATTTGGGTCAATTGCAATTGGCAAAGAACAACGGGCAATTGGTTGATATTTTCTTGGATGATGGTAAAAAGATTGAAGCACCAAAATATTATTTCAAAGTGCTGTTGCACAAGCCCAGTGATGAAGGTATTGTCTTTGTAACCGTGAATAATCCATTTGCCGCCGATGGTGAAGCGGAGGAGATTTGTGAAAATGTCTGCGATCAGGCCGATTTGAAACATGACAATTTCCCAACATTATCGAAGGGTTATACGTTCTGTTGCCGTTTGGATGAATTCAAATTGCGTTATGATGGTCTACCCGAAGATTTGGAGGCTGGCAAGTTGATGACACGTAAAAATTAAGCGTTGGCATGATGTAGAATGGAATTTATATTTTTTCAATAAATAAATGGTGTATTGAATTAATTTCAATTTGTAGAGAAAAAGTTAATTGCTGAACGGCTGTAAGTCTGGAGTTTTGTAAGTAACTCTGCTGAGTTTATAGAAGTGAGAGGTATAAAATGTGACAAGGAGGTAGAAATTCAAAAGAGAATCGTAGAGAGCAGCGGTAGAGTTGCTTAAAAAGTAGGGAAAGTAGTAGTAGACTAAAGTAGGATCTTATTTTTAATAGATTTAGAAATAGAATATAATTTTAATTTTTAAATATATAAATAAATGAAGAACCTTGAAATGAAGTATTAAATTAATTTTAATTTTTATAGTAAAATTAATTTATTGAACTGTTGAAAAGTGGGATTTAATTTTTTCATAGAAAAAGCTTTTTTGATAGGATTTTTCTTCAAAGAACCACAGAAAGATTCCAAACAACTGAGAGTATTCAAATATTAAGATATTTTCCAGAAATCGACACAACTATTTTCACATTATCGAATGTCTTTTGGAAATTCCAGAAGGTTCTTAAGAGTGTTAATAATGCATAAAATGTTATAATTTTGAATATCGTCATTATCTTTCTCATTTCGAATATACTGCCAACATCCGAAATGATATTAAAAAAGCAAAGTAAATTTCCATTTAAACTACAGTATAAATGTTAAACAATTAGATTTGAAAAATATTAGTTTTCCTATATAAATAATAAAATTTTAGTTAATAATAAACTTTGAAATTTCTTGTATTTCATATTATTTGCTTAATTCATGTTTGGCGAAAAAATAAAAAAACGAAAACTTAATAACACAGTTCCATTCAATTGTCTACGCCAAGGTACGTATTGACTTGATAAGAAAATATGACAGGCATGGTAATGCAATTTTTTTCTATTTAGCATATGGTTTCAAATACTCAGACAAGTTAACAGCTTTATTTGTTGATTAACAACAACAACAATAATGGGAATTTTATAATAAAAAAATATATATTTAAAAATAAATACAAATTATAGTTATGGGATTAAACAAATGTGGCGTATAAATGGAGTTAACATTTCGATAATATTTTTAATGTTGGCTTAAAAAGTGGAGTATTTGGTTGGTAGAATTTAGTGTTCGATATATATTTTTTTCTTTTGCCATAATGCGTATAACAAAGTTATTTGGCACACTGTTAACAGTTTCGTTATTGGGTAAGTTAAGAAAATGCTGCTGAAGAAAATGCCAATATTAAGGAATACACTAGACTTGGATCTCAAAAATATATTTTGGACCCGAACAATTCCCGCTTCTGAATTTCGTTCAAAAATATAAAAATTATTAAATCAATGTCGGTGCTGGAACTTTGGAAAAAATATTCTTCGTAAAAAATATTTTTAAAAAAATCATTTTCTTTAAAAATTCTAGGGCTGGGTCTTTTAAAGAATATTCATTACAAAATTCAAACTATTCTTTAGTTGTTTTTCTTTTGAATTTCGTTCAAAAATATAAAATTTTTTGAATCCATGTCGATGCTGGGACTTTGAAAAAATAAATGCTTGGTAAAAATATTCTTAAAAATCCTTGGCCCAAGTAGGGTCTTTTAAAGTATATTCATTAAAAAATTTAAGCTATTCTTAAAAAAAATCAATGCTTGTGTTGGTATTTTGAGAAAAAAAATCGTTATAAAAAATCAATTTAAAAAAAATCGATTCTATTTGTTTATTTTCTTCACCAGCCCTAACCATAAATGCCTGTACAATAACCCTACCCGATGACATTCAAGGATTTGCACCAGTTATTCTGGTAAGCACAAATCCCTCTTCTGGAGATTATCAACTATTTAAGCCGACAGGGCAAACGACAGAAATACCAGAAGGCGCTAGCCTTTATCTGGTGTGTACTGGTAATAAAAATATCATAACATCCTTGAATGTGCCCAGTTTGGAATTACAATGTTCTGCGAATGAATTTGTCGATTCCAATAATAATGCCTATCAACTAAAGGATGTGGTTTGTAAATCGATACCAAGTTCATCGTTGAAGCTGACCAATAATGAATGTTCTCAAGAACGTGGTACAATTTTCGAAGCTGGCTATATTGTGGATGGTACATTTTATGGACCCGTTTTTGAAATATGTTATGATAACATCACGGAGTCAACATTCTATACGCATAATGTCATCAATGGTGCAGCTATTGATTGTGAGTATGAAGAAAGGGAAGAGGAAGAAATGAAGACTAATTGGTCTATATACAGACCAAAGGTCTTTATAACGACCAATTGGCCTATGTAGAGACCTCAGGTCTTTATAAAGACTAAGTGGTCTATATGGAGACCATAGGTCTATATAAAGACCATAGGTCTTTATAAAGACTAATTGGTCTATATGGAGACCACAGGTCTTTATAAAGACCAATTGGTCTATATGGAGACCACAGGTCTTTATAAAGACCAATTGGTCTATATGGAGACCACAGGTCTTTATAAAGACCAATTGGTCTATATGGAGACCATAGGTCTTTATAAAGACCAATTGGTCTATATGGAGACCATAGGTCTTTATAAAGACCAATTGGTCTATATGGAGACCACAGGTGTTTATAAAGACCAATTGGTCTAAATGGAGACCATAGGTATTTATAAAGACCAATTCGTCTATATGGAAACCACAGGTCTTTATAAAGAAGAATTGGTCTATATGGAGACCACAGATGTTTATAAAGACCAATTGGTCTAAATGGAGACCAATTGGCCTTTATAGGTCTTTATAATGACCAATTGGACTAAATGGAGAACATAGGTCTTTATAAAGACCAATTGGTCTATATGGAGACCATAGATCTTTATAAAGACCAATTGGTCTATATGGAGACCATAGGTTTTTACAAAGACCACTTGGTCTATATGGAGACCATAGGTCTTTACAAAGACCAATTGGTATAAAGACTATATGGAGACCATAGGTCTTTATAAAGACCAATTGGTCTAGATGGAGACCATAGGTCTTTATAAAGACCAATTGGTCTATATGGAGACCATAGGTCTTTACAAAGACCAATTGGTCTTGGTAGATATTAATATTCCATTAACCTCTCTTCTCCACAGATAACATAAAAGAGAGCACTCGTCGTTCATTCTCTGCCGAAGGCATGCAGCTGACCACCACCAAAACGAATACCTATTATACACAGAAAAATCAAATTCAACGTTTTGAAAACTACTTTGGAGCGGATCAAACCTATATTGATTCCATAAACTACTTGGCCCGTGGCCATTTAACTCCTGATGCTGATTTCGTTTTTGGTTATGAACAGCTATCAACCTATTATTATGCCAATGTAGCTCCGGAATTTCAACCCGTTAATGCTGGCAATTGGTTACGTGTTGAAGAATTGGCACGTTCCGTTGCCGCTGCATATGGCAATGATTTGGATACCTATAATGGTTATTTCGGACAGCTACAATTACCCACCGTAAATGGTCAATTGATTGATATTTATTTGGACGATGCCAAACAAATTGAAGTGCCTGAATATTATTTTAAGGTCTTGTTAAATAAAGCTATCGATGCGGCTATTGTTTTTGTCACAGTCAATAATCCTTATGTCGTGGATGGTCAGGCGAGGGAAATTTGTGAAAGTGTCTGTGACCAGGCCGATTTGAAACATGATAATTTCCCAACCCTTTCGAAGGGTTATACATTCTGTTGCCGTTTGGAAGATTTCAAATTGAGTTATGATGGTTTACCCGAGGATGTTGTGGCAGAGAAATTGTTGGTTAGAAAAATTTAAAAATATATAAATTTAAATGTATATATAACCATAATAATTTGCATATAATATTTAAGGGAAGCATGTAATATTGTTAAAATATTAATAAGATAAAAAATATAAAATAAAATTGTTTTATTGGAATACAAGTACCTTAAATATGGAGTTTTTAATAGCTGAAATTTGTACCTACCTTTCAAGGAAGATTTAATTAGTAATGGACTGCTAAAACATATTTTTTTTTAATGAAGGGATTTCTAAAAAAATCTTCTATACATTGAAAGCCTTTGAAAAGACCATAGATCGATAGAAGTCCTTTCAATAGTCTTTGAAAATTAAAACTCTTTATTCCGACTCAAAAAATTCGTTCTTAGACCAAAGAAATAAACAGTACTCGCCGTTCGTTCAGTGCCAAACGCATGAAATATTCGATCAAGCCGAATTGTTCAAGAAATTGTTCGGTTCGAAAAAAACCTATATTTATGGTTCGGATTACTTTGCTCGTGGTCATTGAATGCCAGATGTTTATTTCTTTTTTGGCTACATGCAAAACTGGCTACATATTTTAATCAGCTAAGAAATGCTGGATGTTGGTTATGTGTTAAAGAATTGGCTCATTCCGATGCTGCTTCATATGGTGATGATTAGAAATCACATAAGGGATATATTTTTTTTAAATCAAGCTTCCGTCCTCAAAAATCCTTTCTAGTCCAAAGAAAAAACCTACCTCGCACATATTGATTGATTACAAGCTTTGAGGTATAATATAAAAATGGGTTCCAATTCCAACCACAAATTTTGCAATAAACTTGTGAACGTAACAATTGTTACTTCAAACCAGACACTTGCCTTAAAAATAAAGGTCTGTTACAACAATTTATCATCAAAGAACCATTTCTTTTATTACACTGTGCAACACAAAAAATAATTACCGGGAAATTCCAACAGATTATGAAAGGGGGGCTAAAAAAAGAAGACACGTGTATCGGCGTTTTGAAAGTTTACGTCGGGAGGTAACCTAAAAAGGAGGGACAATATTTCCCCTTTTCTAGAATTTTTATAATTTTCGAATTATGATTTCATGAAATCCTTGCATTTTAGGTATATAGTACATTACTGATAAAATATCGGAAAAATATTCGGTCCCCTTTTCCAGGAGTGATTGAAAACTCATTCAAAACGGGGTTAAAGCTGTACAGAATATTCTACAGAAATGTTCGCCATAAAATTTTACTATAAGTCTCAGAATAGACTAAAACTCAAAAATCAGTCTAAGTGTCAATAATCTTAAAAAACAAAAACTCATTTTAGGGTTAATATCGTACTTATTACTAGTTTTTACCCATTTTTCCCACAAGATGTCGTTTTAGAAGAATATTATAAGGGACAAAAATATTCTCCATCAATTTTTAGCATAAGTCACTGAACAAGAGAAATCTGTATATATAATGTATATACCGAATATATAGTCATACATTTTGAACCAAAAATTCAAAATGTTCTTGTATTTTTTTACGAAGACATTTCCCAGTATTTTTTTCGACTAAGTGCATTAAAGTAACATGAAACTTAATTTTAGGTATATAATGTCAAAGAATAAAATATTCTACGTCAAAATCCACTTCAAGTCTCCGAATAAACTATATATTTATATTCAATAGTTTTTAAGAAATTTACATTATAAAATTTTATATAATACCAACAATTTTTTGCATACTTTAGTTAATTTTGTACTGTAAATTTCTTAAAAAACTATTGAATATAAATATATAGTTTATTCAGAGACTTGAAGTGGATTTTGACGCAGAATATTTTATTCTTTGACATTATATACCTAAAATTAAGTTTCATGTTACTTTAATGCACTATATACCTTAAATGCAAGGATTTCATGAAATCATAATTCGAAAATTATAAAAATTCTAGAAAAGGGGGAATATTGTCCCCCCTTTTTAGGTTACCTTTCGACGTAAACTTTCAAAACGCCGATACACGTGTCTTTTTTTTTAGCCCCTCTTTCATAATCTGTTGGAATTTCCCGGTAATTATCAAAAAAATTCAAATTTGTCGCACAGTGTTATAAAAAAAAATTCTGTAGTGTTGGCGGTCTGTTTGGGATACCATTTGTATTTTGTTTTTGCAAAATAGTCAGGCTGAATTTTGCAAAAACAAAAAAAAATTGTTATTTACTGACTCCAGACAATCAATTCAAATCGACACAATGTCCAGTTAACAATAGAAACTAGTACACGTTCTCGTCTGGTAGAACTTTTCTTTGCACATGGCCAGACGAAGTCAAACAATGTACCAAAAAAGAGTGGATACAGAACATTTCCCCATGTGGACTATATATACTGCTCCATTATGGCTACTGATATATAACCATCTAACGGTGTCTTGAAAACACAAGGCTTTAAAAAAACCAACGGGTCTTTTAAGGATATTTTAATTTAACAAAAGATCCTCTTCTTAAGGAAGAAATAATCTAAATTGTTTTCCTCGTTCGCCATTGCGAAAGAAATTCTATGGTCCAGTATTTGAGATATGCTACAATGATGATGATGAGCATACCTGGTATACACATAATACCATTAATGGTGCTACCATTGATAGTAAGTAGAGATTTTTTTAATTTATGCAGAAACAAGGATTCTCCAGCAAATTTACCCTTTTTCTCCTCTCTCCTCGTAATAGATGCCATTTCGGAAAGTACACGCCGTGCCTTCAGTGCCAAAGGCATGAAACATTCGACCACCAAAACCAACGAATACTACACCAAGGCCAATCAAGTTGAATTGTTCAAGAAATTGTTCGGTTCGAAACAAACCCATATTGATGGTTTGGATAACTTTGCCCGTGGCCATTTGTCCGTGGCCAGATGCTGATTTCATTTTTGGCTATGAAAAATTGGCTAACTAATCAATGCTGGTAATTGGTTACGTGTTGAAGAATTGGCACGATCCGTTGCTGCCTCGTATGGTAATGATTTGGAAACGTATAATGGCTATTTGGGTCAATTGCAATTGGCAAAGAACAATGGTCAATTGGTTGATATTTTCTTGGATGATGGTAAGAAGATTGAGGCACCTAAATATTATTTCAAAGTATTGTTGCACAAGCCCAGTGATGAGGGTATTGTCGTTGTAACGGTCAATAATCCATTTGCTGCCGATGGCGAAGCGGAGGAGATTTGTGAAAATGTCTGCGATCAGGCCGATTTGAAACATGACAATTTCCCTACATTATCGAAGGGTTATACGTTCTGTTGCCGTTTGGATGAATTCAAATTGCTTTATGAAGGTCTACTCGAAGATGTTGAGGCTGGCAAATTGATGACACGTAAAAATTAAGTGTTGACAAGTTTCGAAGTGGAGTTTTTTGCAAATAAAAGAATAAATGAATTATTGAAGTATATATGGGTTTTAGATTTGTTTTGTGGACCATATTTTCCCCACTAATAAATAGTTGTTTTTATAAAAACAGCAAACTTGGCTTACGCCTGTTTATATCTTTTTGTATATTAAGAGTTATTTCTTCGAAAAAAGTTCCTAAAAATCAAAATCTTCGCGATATTTGTCTTCTCTTGTAATGGCATTATTATGATATGAAATTTGCAGATCCCTTTAAAAAATTAAGTATATCGTCCATATCAGTGGATTTGATATTAAATTGAAGGTCCACAGTTCCTCTTGAATCTGTTACTGCTAACTACCATGTTTTTTGCTGCCGCGAAGTCAATCAACTTCATGCCGTTGTCTCATGTTTCTTCATAGAGGCTGTATTTTCCCACGGTGAAGTTAAAGATATTTTCCCTTCCGATTTTTGCATTAAAATCTCATAGCAAAATTTTAATGTCATGGCCAGGACAGCGGCAATATGCAGTTTCGAGTACTCCCAAAAAATGTCTTTGGTCTGTTCATCTTTGTCATCGGTCGGAGCATGAGCGCAAATAAGACTGATGTAGAAGAACTTCGCTTTTATACGGATTATAGCAATTCGCTCATCCACTGGAGTGAAGCTGGAGACGACGTCTTTTATTCTCCTATTAACCATAAATCCGTAGCCAAATTCACGTCTCGTTTCATGGCAGCTATAATACAGGGCGTAATCATCTGATTTACTTACGCCAGTCCCTTTCCATTGCAACTAACCCGACGCCTCAACCCATTATTTTATAGTTCTTATGGGTGAACTCGCGGCACATATTAGCTTACTATTTCATCGGGTGATGAAAATAGCTCCCCAGGTGGCTCCGTGGGAAGGTCAGTGTCCACAATCGAGATGAAAGAGGGACCAATATAAGCCTGGACTTCCCATGTTAAAGCCAATCAGAGCCGTTGTTTGGTATCTATCATCCCTTATGCCACCCAAATAAAACATGAACCAGGGTTTAAAAGGAGCATATCATTGAATAACATTTATATACCAAATCGGAAAGATCTGTCTGCAAAATTCTCAAATGACCTATTTTCTAAATTTTATTATTATTTTGTAAATGGTAAAAAGTCACTGGCACTGGTCGAAAAAATGGCTCGCGTGCTGAACATATCGCAATATTCCATTCGACAAACCTTGGACATTTCAACAGGACTCAGCACGCGCCACCCAAGAATGGTTACACAATGAGGTTCCTCTCTTCATTTCCAGCGCACAGAGGCCACCAAAATTTCCGGACACCTATCCGTTGGACTATTGTGTCTGGAGTATTTTGGAAAACAAAGTTAGCACTAAAAAATACCAAAGTGTCGATCACCTTAAGCAAGCGCTTCGCCGGAAATGGGCCAAAATACAACAGAGCAACATTCGGGCAGCGTGTGACGGTTTCATTCATTTTATTCTAAAACTTGATGCTATTTCCGACATTTTTGTTTTCATTCAATAAAATTAACAATTATGGCGTTTGACTTTGTTGCAGTTTTTTTATTTCACCCTGTATATAAAAGATCTTAAAATAGGTGTCTATTATCGATAGGAGACTGTTAAAATTCTTTGTTCTTTATAATTTTCAACATCTGGTTTGTCTGTTATCTCATTGAAACCATTTGTCTACTTGTTATTTATTTTTTTTCAAAATTAGAAAAATTTGGCGATATATTAATTTGTTTTGACCTGGAACCCAACCCAATGCAATGTACTCTGCTGATGATGACGATGATGAGTTAACAACAAAACACATTTTTATTAAAGAATTCTATTTTCAAATATATTATTTATTCTTTATTATATATTCAATATTGTTTGTAATATTTATTTGTTCGTCATTATTTTAATAAAAATCGAAAAAAAGAACAGCAATAACACACTCTTCAGTGTTTCAGTGTATACAAAAATAAATATTATTTAAATAAAAGTGTGTGCTTTTTTTCTTCATCTTGAGCAAATATGCAGTCAGTTGTTGACTGTGATCTCTTGAAGAGAGTAATAACGTCAAAACGTTTGAATGGAAAGTTAAAATAATAACAACAACAAAAATTAAAAACAAAACATGACAAACAACTGAAAACGACCGTTGTTTTCATCCGTTAGCCACCTCCTCAACTCAACTCAGTTAGATATTCTCTTACTTGCAGTGAAGATCTCGAGTAGTGGCGCCCAATAGTGTCGCTCTAATCTAGATAAAAGATGTTGCTGAAGTTGAATTTAAATGTTGTGCTGGCAATTTTGGCGTTCGGTGGTGTTATTGCGGGTAAGTAAACACACAAGGGAAAGGGGAGGTTAAGAGTGTTATCGGGTTTTTTTGTTTTTGTTAAAATTACTTTCTTTTCACAAACACCTGTTGGACGTTTGTTTTGTTTTTGTGAATGGGGAATATAAAATGTTTTTATTTTTATTGTATTTTTCATTAACAAATACAAAAAAAAATGAGAAGTAAATTTAACAACTTGTTTTGTTGTTTAAGTTTTTTGTGTGTTTTGCATTGTATTGTTTAATTTTATTCAATATTACAACAATTAACGAACACGTCAGATATTAAGTCATTAGTTTAATACCAAGTAAGTTTTTTTTTTATAGAGAGTGAGTGTTTGAAATTACTAAAACGATGATTAATCAGACCCAGTAAAATACGAAGTCGAAGATCTGTTTATTGTTATTCAATATATATATATATATATATATATAGGTCTTATAGTTATAGACAAAGTGCTGTCTCTCTATATAAAAGTTCTGCCTATAGAAGACCTCTTTGGGAGTACTCCTAATAAAATATATTCTACCTATATCAGATATAAAAAAACTGCAACAATGTCAAACGCCATAATTTTTACATTTTTTTAAGTTTACTGAATGAGAGCAAAAATGTCGGAAATAGCATCAAATTTTAGAATAAGTTTAGATTTGTTCGAATTGGTCACATTTGGCACGAATTATGGCCTTATGGACTGCCAATGAAACCATCACCCGCTGCACGAATATTGCTCTGCGGTATTTTGGTCCATTCCCGGCGAAGCGCTTGCTTGAGGTGATCGACACTTTTGTAATAAATGATGCGAGGGACCTCATTTTGTAACCATTCTTGGGTGGCGCGTGCTGAGTGCGATGGTGCTGAGTCCTGGTGTCCAAGATCTGCGGCCAAAATGTTTGCCTGCCCAAGACTTAAATACACCCTCCAGAATATTTTCGCGATAATATTCGGCATTTATTCTGATGCCACGGCCGATTAATACGAGCGGAGAGCGACCATCGGCCCACACCATCACCATGGCCAGCGCTTGAGTTCTGGTGGCCAACCGAAGGTACACTTTTTCAGCTGATCTCTTTGGCAAGTAAACACGATCATTTTGTTTGTTTACAAAATGCGGGATAACGAATGTTTTCTCACCGGAGAAAACCAAATTCGGTAGTTCACCACTTTCGGCCAAGCGAAGGAACTCTTTAGCTCTTTTGAGTATATTTCCTTTCTGTTGCACTTTTTGGAATTTCAATGGCTTTATCCCGAGCTCATTTTTCAATACTTGCCGAATGGAATATCGCAACTCACGAGCCAATGAGAGAATTGTAGACAATTCGTTCCGGAAATCCACAAAAAAATTGGGCGAAGACCTTGAATATGCCGAATAAGACGCGTGACGATTAGAAAACATGCCTGAAAGCCTCAAAATACCAAAAACTAGGGATACCGTTAAACTAGGGATACCGTTATAACGTGGACCGATTTTAATCATTTATGGTAGGAAGATTTGTCATCTAATGAGAACTAGAGTCAATTCGTTCCAGAAATTTGTTGCAGTTTTAACGTTTGATCATTTTAGTTGGCAAGTTTTCAATCAAAATATCAAATTAGATTAAATTTGGTTGAAAAGCGTGTTAGATTTCTGATTGGTGCTCATTGACAATGTATCGTATCTGCATTTTTCAGCATTGACTCCATCGGTGTATTAGGTTTTTTTATTACTTGTTACCCGGGTTTCTGTTGCAAGTTCAAATTTAATTGATCTTAAACATTTCATAATTTTTTCCAAATAACCTTTGTGCCTGAATTTCTTTCTTTACCAATATCGACGTATCTTCTAATTAGTTTCAATTTATTTTCTATTATCACTAAAAACTAATTCCACTTTTTTCACATTCTTCCTTTCAGCCACAACTGCCACACCCTGTACAATTACCTTACCCCAGGATATTAAAGGATACTCTCCAGTCATACTCACCAAAACACCAACAACTCAAGCCACATATTCCCTCTTTAAACCCACTGGAAAAGTGAATAGATTTCCTGAAAATTCAAAATTACGTTTAATCTGTACGGGTTCTAAAAACGTTATAACATCATTGGGAATCAATACCGCCGAACTTACTTGCAGTGCAGGCGGACAATTTGTTGATGCGAATAATAATCCAGTGCAATTAAATTCGTTGGTTTGTAATACAATACCTGAATCGGCATTACAAAAAACCTCGCAGAAATGTTCAAATAATCGTGGCTATATACATGAAGCTGGTATTGAAATACCAGGTGATAAATTTTACCGGATTTTTGAAATATGCTACAATAAAACGACGGAAACGACACTGTACACACATAACACTTTGCATGGAGCTGTTATTCGGTGTAAGTATAATTATTACTAATTGTGTGGAATTCATTAGGGGAGTCTTCCTTTATTTTAAAACTGATTTCGGAGGTGTCATATTATACAGTAACTCGGTCGAGCACCCGTCCTAGCATAGAAGAAGAGTTGGTAGCATGTGTTATAACACAGAGACCATGTTTTCAACAGTCCAAGGTTCCTGACTTAGCTCCGTCGATCCACGATGATTTCGCAGCACTTCTCTCTCTCTCTCTCTCTAATATTGCATTTGGCTTCTTTCGCTACAATTCTAACCTTTATAATCTTGAAGATCACGACATTTGATTCAATAATAAGATGTTTTATTAAAACCCACAGATCATCTATCAAATTTTATCTAGTAATATTTCTAATGGTTGGCAACATTGCACGTCAAATTCAAGTAAAAACTATGAAATTTGACAGTTAATCGAATATTGTGCAACCTATTTCGCAACCTATTTCCTTCATCTAGTTCCTATTGCTATTGTAGCTATCTACGATCTACTCCAAAGAAGCTGTTTCGCAAAAGGAACCATTGGTACTAGGTCCAGATCTTTCTTTCATCTAGTCCATTTTGCTATTGAAGTTCCTTTTGTCGTGATTCGGTCCCCAGAGTAGCAGCTGTCGCAGAGGTTGAGCTATCGCGAGCACTAGCTTCGTGTTCGAGACCTTTGGTTTATCCACTAACAGTTACTCAATTGTCGTAACCTTGGATTTAGTTTTTGACAATTCAACAATGGGCGGATTGGATGGTTTGGATAACAGCTTAGAGGCAGGTTGTAGTTTATCAGCCTTTCAGGAAGCCTTTTACGGGCTCTCTTTTGGGCGGACTTTGACACTATCTTACCTTTATTCGCAGTGGAGGTTGATTATAGGAACTTCTCAACACTCAGGTATCCCTTGCTAAGTGCTCAGAAGTCCTTGCCATCATCGTCCTGGTTGTTTTCAGACAAATAAAAGTCTTCTCCTCCTTTGGAGGGGCTACTGTGATTGGCTTCGTGACGTAGGAATTCGATCTAATATGAAGTCATACGCAATGTCATTCCGATAGTTCGTAGAGAACTTCGGAATGAATTTGAGATTCCTTTTAATTAGAAAGAAATTCTTTCTCCGTAATTGAGTTTCTGTCCTGTCCGATAAAAACCGGTTGCAGAAATTAACTACGCTGCCGTAAATCTTCTTGCCAAAGAGATCTCTGGCATTGGCGCGTTTGGTAGTTCCTTGTGCCGGTGATTCAGTCTCTTCTTCAACGAAGTCTCGAGACTTCGCTGTACGCCGTGATTTTGGGCTTGTCTGTCATGGGTGAGTCATCACAGAATCCGTATGCCTCTCCAGATCTGAAGAAGAACTTTTGAGGCGCCCAAGTATCAGCAAGGCTCCGCTCGAATACAGTCGGGACAATTCACAGTCTTCTCCTCCCTTGGATGGGTTACTGTGACTGACTTCGCACGTGACGTAGGAATTCTATATATTTAGAAGTCACTCGCAATGCCATTCGGATAGTTCCTAGAGAACTTCCAAATGAATTTGAGATTCCTCTTAGTTTGAAGGTACTCCTTATCCGTAAACGAGTCTCTGTCCCGTCCGATAAAACGGTTGCAGACATTTACTGCTCCCTGGCAAACATTATTGCCAGTGATCTCCTAGGCATTGACGAGTTTGATAGTTCCTTGTGCCGGTGATTCATCGATCATTTCGATGAGAGGTTCTTGAGCACCTGTCTTCACTTCAACGGCCAACCTCCTCAGTTTCGAGTTTCGACACTTCGCTGCGCGCGTGGAGATAGAGTTGGGATATTCATCCTCGCCAGGGATCGCAACCTTTCTAATCATCGTAGAAGACTAACCTTGATTTGGAAGAGTCGCAAAGATAGCCATCGTCTTTCAAGGGCGAATCATCCCAGAGTTGAGTCGGGATATTCTCATGACTAAGGCGGAACGAAACGGTGCCCTCAATAAGATCGAGAAAAAGGTCCATATGCCTCTCCAGGCTTGCATTGACATCATCCAGAGTAATGGGGTTTGATGAGACAAAAGAATGGTCCGATACGTGATCATAGGTAGTGCTTTTTTTTGAAGATGGGAGTGGAGTTTAAAAAGTCGGCTCATTAAAAGTTTTGCTGAATGAAGACATGAGATCAGCCACGTCATAGCATCTTACCATAGTAAGGACTCGGCAACTAAGCCTAAAGAACTTGTTGAGGCACCCACGTATCAGTCGGGACCCTGACTGCAAACCGTAAACACTGATGGTCACAAGGCCGCCTAACATCCTAGCGTTAGGTATGCCAGTTAGGAAGGGAGTGACCTAAGACGTGAGAATTGGATATTTGGAGGTGCAATGGGTACTCGGTCATTTTCTCCGAGAGTCTCCCCCAAGACCTGCTTATTGTCCGGTACTGTATATTTATATTTACAGCTACCCAAGTATTAGCATTCAACTCTGCCCTCCGTAGGATACTTTTCCACAAGGACCTAGAGGAACAACACATAGAAAGATCCGTCCTTGGCCAGACTTGCCTTCATTATCCTACCTATGGCATGGATTTCCCACTTGTCATGAATTCACTGCCACATACTCTAACGAAGGACGTCGCATTTTGTAGGTCAGGACTCTCTCTCACTTCCACAACACATTTACTTTAATTCCCTCCAATAATTTATAGCGTAATAGCAGATAGCCGATCAATGTTGTGCTGCCGGGCATTTGGGTTAGAAGGCGGTGCCTCGCCTTTGTCGGCTGCTATCTTCCCCATCTATATTGTCCATGTGTTTTGTTAGGATTCCGAGGCTTTTCGTTAAATTCCTTGCCGGTACTACTCGCCTTGATACTTGTCACTGTCTATCAATGGATTCTCGGAACAGTATCCTTTAAAAATAAGAAATGTTTTGTTATAAGTTTTTGAGCTCGTAAAAATTTCGTAAAGAAATCTTAGACTTCTCTTTTTAATTAATTGTTTTCTTTGTTTCCCTTTAGATAATATTGCCGAAAGTACTCGACGACCATTTCTAGCGAAACACATGTCCTCGAATACCCGCAAAGTAAACGAATTCTATACAAAGAAAAATCAGCTGGCACGATTCGAAGCCCTATTTGGTGCGGATCAAATATACTACGATGAAAAGAAAAACTTTTTATCACGCGGTCATTTAACACCCGATGCCGACTTTATGTTTGGCTATGAGCAACTGTCAACTTATTATTACATGAATGTTGCACCACAATTTCAACCAATTAATGGTGGTAATTGGTTAAAAGTTGAAGATATGGCGCGATCATTGGCCGCTGACTATCGCGAAGATATTGAATCATACAATGGTTATTTTGGTGTGGTACAATTACCGAATGCAAGTGGCGTCCAAGTAACACTCTATTTAGATAATCAACAACAATTCTATATACCGAAATATTATTTTAAGGTATTAACAAGGAAATCGGCCGACGAAGCAATTGTTTTTCTAAATGTTAATAACCCATTTTTGTCGGATCCCCTTTCGGCGGAGGTGTGTCCAAATGTTTGTCAAAAGGCAAATTTGTATCAAAACGAATTTGAAAATCGGTCGAAAGGTTATACATTCTGTTGTACGCTGCAGGATTTTAAACGGGTGTTCAATGGTTTACCCAATGAGGTTCAGGGTAAACGTCTTTTGCTGGCGAAGAAAAAGTGAAATTTAAACTTTAGTTAATTTTTTTGCAATTATTTCTAGTTGTTTTTTTTTTTAAATAAATGAACATTTTGAGAAATATTTTTTTGTTTAAATATTGATGAGAAATCTTAAAGATTATTGGAAATGTGGTACAAAAAATGGTAAGTTCTGGCAAATAAAAATAAAAAATATATGACCCTGTTTCGATGGATTGTAGCTATTTAAATAAAGCGAAATACAACTCTGTTATGACGACCTGATCTATCAGACATACGAGGACATATTAAAAATGCCACGACTATTTAATTTATACACAAGGGTCCCACGAGTCCTGCTACCGGCGACAAAAGCGATATTGGTCTTCTCTCCTGCCAACAGGCGAAAAAAATTCACTTTACAAAAGATTCTATAGGAATTGTGGTGTCTTTCCGGAAAGTACTAGTTCAAAGGAACTATTTCGAACCAGGAAGGTCGGTACTAGGTTCGTTTCCTTCTTTCATCCAAATCCTTTTCTTCGGGTCTTACCTTTCTGCTCTCGTTCACTCGTTCTTTTTGATCCAATCGTTCATATAGATCTTCCCGTTCATTAATCGAACGAACTGGCAATGAACGTTTGAACTAATTGAACTGTGAAACAAAATGAATGACTCAGTTCCTTTTTCGGATCGAATCGAAAATAGTAGGACCGCTTCATAGAACGAAATTACCCAACTTTAATAATGGCATAGGAAATTAGGATCGATGGTGCGAAATCCCACCAAGAGTTTCACACCGTATAGAGCAGATAGAGGAGCATCAGTGTTTCGGTTCAAAAAAAGCAAGGCACTTCTTGTGAAGAAGTGGGAAGTCTTTCACAGGGAGGATAACCAAGTTGGAAACTACTTGTGTTACGATTAGACAAATCTTCCAGGGCAAGTATGACCGAAAGCACATCGCTTCATAAATACTGGTGGAATACCCAAAGTAAGACTAAACATCCCAGCAGAGGCGACGGTACTGGCCACTGAACGTACGACCCCTGAAGATCCAAAGTCAACAGGTTAGTATGCGAACACAAATAGAAAAATTGGCCAGACCACCTGAAGCAATGTAACATTGTCACCGGTTCAAGTAAAGTAAGTAACTCTTGAATTCAGGAAGAAAATATTAAAGTACAGATCCCGAAGGGGTGCGCGTGTTATTTTAAACGACAAGTCATAGAGCACCCAAAATTTACTAGGCGCATTAGGGACTCCGAGTTTAGGAGGAAGGACATTGCAGATGTCATTAAAAACGCTGATTCATACAAAGCATTGGGACCGGACAAAAATCCATGATAAAGCTTAAGTATGCACATATGTCCTGAAGTCTGGGAAATAGACAGGGTGGTGCCGCTACTGAAGTCTTGCAAGGATGCCAGCAGGTGTAAAACGTATAGGACGATTTCACTCCTGTCACCACTAGCAAAGACACATAAAGCGCTGAGAAGCAGTTTTCCATTTGCCCAACATCAGCTTGGATTCCGTAAGATGCACGGCACCACTACAGCATTTCATGCCATTTTACCATGACAACCGAACAGTAATGGTGGCACTTGACCTATCCAAGGCCTTCGACGCCGTCAACCATGCCAAGTTGTTTGATGACATAAAGAAGACAAATGTGTGGACGCCAGTTATACCTATGTGGAATTCAGAAACAGGAAGTTCAAGCATGCAAGGAGGGGACATATTTCCGGAATTGTTTAACCTCCACCTTTCTGAAGCAAAGACACTTTAAGCGCTACTCCTCCCATTGCTATGAAACAGCTTTCCAGTTACCCAACATCAGCATGGATTCCGTAAGATGCACAGCACCACAACAGCATTACACGCCATTTTCACACACATTAGCAGAGAACCTAGCCAGAACTGACCGTGTAACCGAACAGTTATGGTGGTACTTGGCCCTGTATGAAACGTTAGGTAATCAACTATATATGGACGCCAATCATACGTATGTGGAATCCAGAAACAGGAAGTCCGAAATCCCTAAGGAGGGGTCATATCTCCGGAATTGTCGGGTCCATTATTAATGACATTTGTGAGAGGTTAAACTTTTACATAGCTGAAATTGTAAATTTCTTTCATCTGAGGAATAGGAAAATATTCACCACAAAATCAACAGCTGCACTTTTCATTACATGGACGGCTGAAATAAAGCTCCTGCTGAACATAATGGCCGATGGTGAACTGATTCCGACCATAAACTCCATTGAGACATTGAGCGATTGTCACTAGCTGTATCGCCGAGGACTGTTTACCCTCAGACAGTCCAGCAAGCTGTCAATGAGCATGAACCAAATCGTGTCTTTAACTTTCAACCTCCTGCCCAGAAGAACCTGAACCATCTTAGAGTAGCTACAGTCAGGATGGTCAGTCATCCTATATGTGTATCCAGCAAGAGTCGCCGGATCCAATTGTAAACAGGGCCCGCATAATACAGGTTATTTATTTGCATGTCCAGTTCAGCCCACGGATCTTCGTCCCACTGATCTGTGACTGAGTCCAGTAGAAGTGGCGAATTTTCTGCAGCTCACAACCTAACATTTTACCACTACAAAACCCTTCCCATAAATTCCGTCACTCCATACATGAACCAATAACTATAACTTTCCGCATCTATAATATACAGATATGAAAAAACTGCCGTCATTTCTAAGCCTCTCGTCCGACAGCTCTTAAAATTATTCCAGTGACAGCTCATTATATTGTTTACAAGCGTACAAAAGCTTTTTGGTGAGAATTTTCCGAAAAAAAGGTAAGTCGTGATGGAATTCAAGCGTGATTGTGTGATTTCTTTATATTTGGGTGGAAAACCACAAGCGTCTATCGTTAGAGCACTCCAGCATTTAAACGTGAATAAATATTTTGTGTCTCGTACCATCGCTCGTTGCAGTGATACTGGTAGCGTAGCCCGACGTCAAGGAAGTGGATGGAAAGAACAGCAACATCAGCCAAAATAGTTCGGAAAATAAAGAAGCGACTTGATCGAAACCCGCGTCACAGTGGCCGAAAAATGATTCGTGAGCTGAACATATCACAATATTCCATTCGGCAAAAATTGAAAAATGAGCTCGGAGTAAAGCCATTGAAATTCCAAAAAGGGCAAAAACTTACACCGCAACTGAAAGCTAATAGACTCAAAAGAGTTAAGGAGTTGCTTCGCTTGGCGGAAAGTGGTGAACTGCTTGCCAAAGAGGTCAGCTGAAAATGTGCACCTTCGGCTGGATACCAGAACTCAAACGCTGGCCATGGTGATGGTGTCGGCCGCAATAACAGCCGATGGTCGCTCGACCGTGGCATCAGAATAAATGCAGAATATTATCGCGAACATATTTTGGAGGATGTATTAAAGCCTTGGACATGCAAACATTTTGGCGCAGACCTTTGAAATTCCAACAGGACTCAACGCCATCGCACTCAACACCCGCCATTTAAGAATGGTTACAAAATGAGGTCCCAATGGCCACCAAAATCTACGGATACTAATCCGTTGTACTATTGTGTCTGGAGTTTTGGAAAGCAAGAAGAACTTCAAGGAAGCGCTTGTGACGGTTTCATTGACCGTTGAACACCTGTTCCTATATGAAGGAATTGCCAGACCGAAACAAAATTTAACATGTGTTCATAAGAGAGATGGACGTTTCCAAAACACTTACCTTTTTTCTGTTTATACCGCGTCTTTTTTGCAAGGCTAATAACTTTCCGAACTGCCTTCGTATGAGGTTTGTAATTATCTCTTTAGAATGATTAAAACAATCTGCTAAATGCCCTCGATATTGAATAAAGATTTTTATTGAATTGAACTTTGTGGTACAGGTTTAAAAGTAAACTAAATTCTTTTTGTTTTCTGCGTTTCTAACAAAATTAACAATATCAGAGTTTGTTTTGGAGAGGAGGGGTGGTAAATACATATAAATGTTTTATTTGTTGTTCCGAAATGTATCAAAAAATGGCTTTACAAAATTACAATTTGATTTTTTGTTTGTTTTTTTTTTCATACAGTTAATTGTTTCAGTAACATTTGATACGAACGAATTCCAGTTAATTTATATTTATTTAAAAATATTTTTAATTGTTTTAAAATAATATTACTATTTAATTTTATTAAAGAATTCGTTCGAATCGCAGTATACCAAAACAATAGGTAAATTCTTTCTTCTTTAAAAATACAAAGTCTTTTGCTTAAATTTTATTTTTTGTTGTGTTTAATTTTGTTTACTTAACAGTTATTTTTTTAATATATAAATTTAAGATAATTATAATAAACATATCCTAAATCACAAAAGGTTTGACAAAAGCTGCCAGCAGCTTTACAAAATGTATTTTTCTTTTTTTTTTTAATTTAATTACATAATTATTTGTTTTCGAGAAAACTTATAAATTTATTTTAATTATATTTACATACATACGAATTTAAAAATTTTACAGATATACAAGGTTTTACATTACAAATATAAAATTCAATAAATGTTTGTTTTTTAGAAATAAGGAGATTATTTCTCAAAGCCTTACAAAGTAGACTTTATGTCGACATTGAGAAACAGTATTTATGATTTATTCCGCTTCAAAAAAAGGTTGGCTGAAATTCTTTCCTTGGGTTTTAAATTACCAAGGAAAAGACTTATTTTTTGCCTAGCCATAGACAAAATAGCATTCATGGCATAGCAACAAAATATGAATTTTCCAAACACAAAATCAGAGTAGTAAATTCTGAATACATAATTCTGCAATGGGTAGTATAATAGTACGTTTACATTGTACCGGGTTTAGTTAACCCAGTTTGTTTAAATTGTCAATTTCATTGCATATGTTTTAATGTAAACGCCGTAGTATTTTTTTCTTCACTCCACAGCATCGGATATCTATTCAGCATCGGATATCTACTCCAATATTTCGTGTTGGGTATTATTACCAAACAATTAGATCACATACAGACCAATATTGAACTCTCGTCATCTTGGTCGTTATGATCTCTTAGCATTGGGTCATGAAACAATCCAAGAATGTATGATTCCTAAAAAAATAAAGAAAATAGATAATTAGTACAAAAATAATTCAGCAGAATTTTAATAAAAAATGTATAAAATTATTTTCTACAAGAAAAACAAATTAAATTGGATAATGAATCTAAAGGGGAAAACATATACGAGGTTTCAGGTCTGCCTTATTAAGTTACGAAGCCAACTTAATTGTTGGCAATTTATAAAGGAATATCAGTGTCAAACTTGAATTTGGACGCCGTGCGGTACCGCACGTTGCTATTCCTACTCCTGATAGTGCATTGTTTCTGCAATTTAATTGCAACGGTCTTTGAGGAAAAGTAGACGATACAGTGAACTTCATGAATCGGAAGAATATCTTGGTCGCAGCGGTGCAGGAAACCAATCTCAATGAAAATTGTAGCCTGCAGCGTTGTGATGGTTACAACGTTCTGAGGAGGGATTGCATCAGAATTGGAGGTGGGGTGCTGCTACAACGCAATCTCCAGCGAGTCTTCGTCCACGACGTAATCTTCTTCGTCGGAGTACGGAACTCCACCACAGTCTCCTCAATAGCAACCCAATATGCAGCATTTAACACCGCACGTTGCTGTACCTACTCCTGATAGTGCATCGTTTCTGCAATTTAATTGCAACGGACTTCGAGGACTTCATGAACCGGAAGAATATCTTAGTCGCGGCGGTGCAGGAAGCCAAGCTCAATGAAAAATGTACAGCGTTGTGATGGTTACAACGTACGGAGGAAGGATCGCGCCACAAGTAGAGTTGGGGCCTAGCATTCCTTATGCACCACTCTGTTCATTACAGGCTATGTGGTTAGCAGTCAAATGTGATACTGCCGAGGTAGAGGGGCTTAACGTGAACATATCGCCGATTAATAGCTGTGAACTGCGTTATTTGCCTAACATTAACATCCTATTGGAGTGCAATAACCGTCTTATACTAGGGGATTTCAATGCTCACTATGAATGCCACACTTTCCTCAATCACAGGAAAGGATTCAGAGAGTTCACCAATCTGAGCTTCAGAGAACTTTCCATTCCTTCAGATGTACGGGTAGCAGAAAGGAAATTCCGAGACATCATTATAGCTGCAGCCGCTAGATTTATAACTGCTGGTCGAATACCGGAGATGAGACCTAATTTCCCAGCAGAAGTAGTTGGTCTAGCAAATGAGCGTGATGAGTTTCGTCGATCTAACACAGCAGATCCCAGTAACACAGTTCCCTAATACATTAAGGGAACTTACGTTGAAGGTCAACAGATTAGTCGCGGACCATAAGCGGAATACATGTTAGGAGCAAATGAAAAGAGTTGCAACATCGGCACCGGGCAACTGTTAGGTCGCCCTCGAACCCTGGTAAGTAGGATTATAGAACCTCAGTCACTTTTAACGACGAAACTGTGACTGATCATGTATATGCTGAAATAGCTGAACGAGCCAAGAGTTGAGTACCTGACCAAAGTCCTCAATTTGTCACTCACGTCGTTCCCGAAGCCTGGACAATGGGCAGGATGTAAGAATGCCAGCAAAGGTGAATTGTAAGATTCACCTTTCTGGCCGATTTTACTTTTAGTCACCAGTAACTACGACTCTCGAGGCATTACTCCTCCCCAGCATTGGGGAAAGCTATACAGTTCCATATAATCAACATAGGTTCCATAAGCAACACAGTACAACAACAGGGTGGCCCGCCATCTCCACAGATATAAGTCGAGGATTTAACCAGAACTTGCTGTGCGATAGAAAAGTGTAGGTAGCGCATGACCTATCAAAAGCCTTTTATACTGATAATCATACCACACTGTTTGAGAACATCGAGAGCACTTCCCTCCGGTCAAGTTTGAAACGTTAGATAATCAACTATATGTTATAAAAGAGAGCCTTTAGATCAAATTGCTTAACGAGCAGGTCTGAGTAGCATTCATACTTATGCAGTTGCAGCAGCGTTGAACGAATACCGCCCTCGGAGCTCACCCCCTCCCATTGCAGCTAAAAAATGTCAGTTCCTCTGTTCCTAGTAAGGTGAGAGTCAATTGAAAATTTAACTTAAACTTAATTTTCTGCAAAATCGATTTTTGGATTTACGTCGATCTAAATATTTTCATATCAGTCTGAAAAACATTTTCCTATTTATTCCATTTCCTATGTTTATACCATTATCCTGCATTAATGTTTTCCTCTAGAAATATAAATACAAAAATATTCTATCCTTATACTTACTGTTCTCCCCGGGTGATAATGTTATGTGAATATCTTCCCTACTAAGCACTGGTTCTGAAATGAAGGAAAATAAAACAAAGGCAATAGAAATGGATTTGTTTTCAGTATGACCCAAAATAAATGCATATCTCTCCTATAATTTGTATTTTTTTATTAGGCGTACACGTTTTGCCTCTAATATTTATCAAGCTGTTTTTGCAAGCACATTCTTTGCATCAATATGCTAAACAATTTATTAAAAATAACAAAAGAATAAACAACAACTACAACGTCATGCTAAAATGATTTAAATATATATTTACCCATTAACTAAATAGCTTATATAATCTTCATATATCTTCAGATATGTTCAATGCAATTATTTATATGCATTCTAAAGAAAACAAAATAAAATATTTCTTTATGGAATTTTGGGAATTTGTTTACTGTTTAGTTTATTTATATCTTTCACAAACCAAAAATATGGTATAATAAAATATGGAAAATTCTGAGAAATAAAAAAATATGCTATACATTCTATTGCTTAAGCTCAACCTTCAGTATTTTTCTAAGAAGAAGATCGGTGTCAAAAACTAAGTTTAAAAAAAAAGTTAAATATGCCATTATTATTATTATATTGGACTATGCAAATATTCCAGATATTGGGAATTCTCAACTGACACCCATCAACGATAACTGTCCTACTCAAACCCAATGGAAAACCTGTAAGAAAAGTAGGGACCGACTTCGTGATACGCTTTCAACACAAGTTAACACACGTTAGGCTATACTTACATCTGTAAGTTTTGCAATTTTTTTACCCACCTGCTTGACGAAAGCACTTCTTGTCTTGTACCAAAAACCACCACTAAAAAACCCATGGTACGATCAGGAGTGTCGTAATGCTACTGATGTGAAAAATGCAGCGTATAGGGCAATTCTGCAGACAGTAGCAACACGTAATGTGATTGAGAATTATCGGGAGAGAGGAGAAACGTGTTTTCATAAAAGGAGAAAGAACAAGAAAAACGTGAGCGAGAGCAAATCGAGATGTACAGGAGTCAGAATGAAGTCTGGAAATTTTACCAACGAGTAAAACAAAATGCCGAAGGTTTTGGTGCATGCACATCCTCCTGTAGAGATGAAGAGGAAACCTGGTGACAGATACAGACAGCGTGTTGAGGACCTGGAAGGAGCATTTTGCAAAGCTTCTGGTATCAAATAGTGGCGGTGAAGAAGATATCCCAGAACCAGTAAGAGATGACGGTATATGGTGTATACCACAAGAAACAAGACGATATGTGCCAACTATAGAGGAATAAGTCTCCTTCCCATCGCATATAAAGTGTTATCCAGCGTGTTGTGTAAACGATTGAAGCCAATGGTCATTGACATTATTGGACAATACAAATGCGGCTTCAGACCTTGCAAATCCACCATTGACCAGATTTTCACTCTGCGCCAAATACGGGAAAATATCCAATGTCGAACGAGGAATCAGACGAGGTGACAGTTTGTCGTGAGACCTGTTTAACATCCTGCTGGAAAAGGTCATACGAGACGCAGGGGTGAACAGAAATGGCACTCTGTACACCAAACAACACATGGTACTCGCCTACGCCAATGGTATCGATATAATGGGTCGAACATTGCGAGCGGTAAACGGCGAGAAGACCAAGCTGATGGTATCAACGAGCAAGACGCCCAGTAGACTCGGACCAACTGTGGAACTTGAAAACAACAGCTTCCAGGTAGTCAAAGAGTTTATATACCTTGGTACAGCCATAAATAAAACGAATGATATCAGTACCAAACGAATGACATGCTACTATGGCTAAGTAAGCAGTGTAGCATGTCATTCGTTTGGTACTGCTATCATTCGTTTTATATGGATCTGAAGCATGGGTAGTTGCGCAAGCAGATAAGCAGCTCTTGGTGTGTTTGAAAGAAAAATTCTCCGAATTCTCGACATAGTCGTATTGAGCTGCAGCGATTACGCTGCACCCTGCTCAAAAGGCATAAAAAAGCCTACTGATGGTTCCCACAGAAGGACCTTACCCACGAATTTGATGGAAAGACCAAGTAGAAGACAACATATTGGAACGCTCAAAAGTCATAAAAAAGCGAGCCTACTGAAGGTTCCCACAGAAGGACCTTCCCCACGAATTTGATGGAAAGACCAAGTAGAAGACAACATCTTGGAACGTGGTCTTTCAAATTGGAGGAGATGAGCACAAGACCGACGCGCTTGGAAATCTTTTTTAAGCTCGTCTTATGGAACAACCGTTCTGTAACAAGCCAGCTAAGTAAGTAAGCCATGGGTCTCTATCTTACCCTTTTGCATGTAACAAACATATTACCTTGTGCCACAGTGTGGTGAAGGGTATAAAAATATCTGTATTCGGGATCTAATTCCATTGGTTCAGCAGAAACACAAACGAAATTCGCTAGGCGAGTTCGTATTCTTATTCCAATTTCAAAAAAGCGGTGACTTCCACTCGTTCAATCTATAATTAAGCCTGTCTAGTGGACCATTACCAAATGCGAGACATTCATATCACTCAATACGAATTAAGTAGCCTACACCAGCTAGATTTCAGTTGTGCCACAACCTCACTAGTTTGTTTAGGTAGCTACGCTACTGCTATTCTGTTCAGCGACGTAGACTGAGGGAGGCCCTCCCCGAAATGAAAATTGTCCACAGTAAATTTATAATTGCAACAGCGATTATTTTTTTTTTCATTTTGTACTAGTGAAGCATGTATACGTTCATGCTTCAGTTGATATCGATGGCGGGTGTATAAGGTCCTCGATTACTGCCAGCTAGTGACTAGAGAACTTTTTTCTTATAGATACTACCGAATGTGACCTCTAGAACCTTAGGACAATTTTTGGTTGGGTCGTTTTGGCTCGTACAAAACCATCATAAGAAATGATTGTCTTTGGCGTAGTGTCAGGGGATCCTCATAATGTTAGTCTGGCTAATAAGCAATTTTTCGACGATTTTATTTCTCTTCGTTGTGATTGTCTTTATATTGGTCAGAGAATATTCGAATTCGGAATATAATATATTTATTATTATTTCGGTACCCTTACGGAACATCATCTATGAAACGTTCTATTTTAAAACCAAACAAAATGTCCATTCCAAACAATGTGTAATAAGAACACTAATAATACCAACTAAAATTCATTGATTGGGAATAGTGTAACACACGTTTTATTTTGTTAAAATTGTTTTATATTATTGGATAGTATATATATTTATTTTTTTGATATTTAAAACTTTAATTTTATAGATTTCATTGTCTTTGTTTGTTTGGCTAAATTGCAAAAATAGTTTTTGCAATCGATTTTATTTTTTTTCATATCAACAACTCATACTTTTTGTTGTTGTTGGATTTTTTGATTAACTATCACAGATTATATAGATACTTACATTACAAAACAGATATATACGTACATACATACATGATGATTATTGTTGAAAGTTAAATAACAAACAAATACAAGACATGTTTAAAAGATATATCAAAACATTAAAATGTAACACAAAAATATTAAATAAGAAAATTAAATTACAATTACAATTAAAGAAAAAAATTAAAATAAAAAAGCTTTTATCATGCTTGGAACACGTTAAAGAGTTAAATATTTGTTTGATATTAAATTATTATTATTATTGCCGTTTTGAAATTAAAACAAAGAAAGCGTCTAAAATTGTTTTTAGATTTTGAGGTTAATAATATATACGGGGGGTGGGGGCGGAACAAATTAGGTATGCAAAGCAAAATGTTGTAATTGTTGTTGAGCCAAATTAGTATCATGCTCTAAATTGCCATTTGTTGCTGATGCGGATGCAGCAACAGTGGCAGCACCAGCATTGGTGGTAGCTGCTGTATTTGTACCCATGTTCGAATTCAAAGAATTACCACTGGCACTGCGCAAAGCATTAACATTTGTCATCGATCGATTAGTTACAGCCAGCGAACTGGCATCTGAGCAAGCGGAATTAGTGGATATGGCTCGTGAGAGATTTTGTAGCGTACCGGGTAGAATTCGGACATTGTCACAGCATTCACACATATTCAATTGCGGATGATTACGGAATGTACACATATTGCACTCCCAGTGCTCGATTAACTCCTCGTCGTCATCGTCATCATCATCGTAGTCACCACCATTATCCGTATCTGAATAGTAATGATGAACATCGTCGTTTAGGCCAACGCCATTGAGATGGCTGGGTGATGGTGGATGATAGGATTGGGGCGATTGTTGTTGTTGCGAATAGATTGAAGGCGATAATGAGTGCGAATGTTGGAATTGTTGTTGTTGATGCTGTGTATAGCCCGTTCCCAGTAGGGGAGACGACATTGTGGCGTTGTGGCCATTGAAATTTGGCAAAGAGGCAGGTGTGTGCGGTGATGTAGGTGTTGCTGTTGAATGATGTTGTATTATATCTAAACTTGTTTGACGGGGTGGTGGCGGTCGAGGTGGTGGTCTGTCATTTCTTTGTCTTGGGAATGGTTGTGGTGTTTGTTGCTGCTGCTGTGGATATTGATTAGCCATTGGATTACCTGGTGAGGTAGGAGAGAAAATAGAACACGAGAAATTAATTTAATTCAATTGGATTAGGAAAATTATTCCCACCAAAATACTTACTACTCCTCAGCATTGCTTGACATTCAGACCTTAATCTCTGTATTTCTGTATCCAGTCTTTCCGCTAAACCATCTGGTATGGTACCTGTTATTAAATTAACTTCTTGTTCCACCTGTCCCAAACGTTTCTTATTTTCCCGCAAGGCCGCTGCCAATTTGTCACGCCGTTTCTTTTGTCGTTCCAGGACCTCGGCAACAATTTCTGTTTTGGGATAGAAAACAAGAAAATTTAAAAAAGAGAATTAAACAGAGTCTTAGTGGGTAGAAAATGTCCGTTCAAAAAACGTCAATAATGGTCTATATTTCATTGTAGCACCCATACAGTTATACGAATCGATTTTATTAATTTATCAAAGACCAATTGGTCTGCATGGAGACTCGAGGTTTTTATAAAGACCAATTGGCCTGCATGGAAATCCGAGGTCTTCGTAAAAACCTCGATTTTATTAATTTATCAAAGACCAATTGGTCTGCATGGAGACTCGAGGTTTTTATAAAGACCAATTGGCCTGCATGGAAATCCGAGGTCTTCGTAAAAACCTCGATTTTATTAATTTATCAAAGACCAATTGGTCTGCATGGAGACTCGAGGTTTTTATAAAGACCAATTGGCCTGCATGGAAATCCGAGGTCTTCGTAAAGACCAATTGGTCTGTATAGAGACCAGAGGTCTTTATAAAACCTATTGGTCTGTATAGAGACCAATTGGTCTGTATAGAGACCAGAGGTCTTTATAAAGACCAATTGGTCTGTATAGAGACCAGAGGTCTTTATAAAGACCAATTGGTCTGTATAGAGACCAGAGGTCTTTATAAAGACCAATTGGTCTGTATAGAGACCAGAGGTCTTTATAAAGACCAATTGGTCTGTATAGAGACCAGAGGTCTTTATAAAGACCAATTGGTCTGTATAGAGACCAGAGGTCTTTATAAAGACCAATTGGTCTGTATAGAGACCAGAGGTCTTTATAAAGACCAATTGGTCTGTATAGAGACCAGAGGTCTTTATAAAGACCAATTGGTCTGTATAGAGACCAGAGGTCTTTATAAAGACCAATTGGTCTGTATAGAGACCAGAGGTCTTTATAAAGACCAGACCAATTGGTCTGTATAGAGACCAGAGGTCTTTATAAAGACCAATTGGTCTGTATAGAGACCAGAGGTCTTTATAAAGACCAATTGGTCTGTATAGAGACCAGAGGTCTTTATAAAGACCAATTGGTCTGTATAGAGACCAGAGGTCTTTATAAAGACCAATTGGTCTGTATAGAGACCAGAGGTCTTTATAAAGACCAATTGGTCTGTATAGAGACCAGAGGTCTTTATAAAGACCAATTGGTCTGTATAGAGACCAGAGGTCTTTATAAAGACCAATTGGTCTGTATAGAGACCAGAGGTCTTTATAAAGACCAATTGGTCTGTATAGAGACCAGAGGTCTTTATAAAGACCAATTGGTCTGTATAGAGACCAGAGGTCTTTATAAAGACCAATTGGTCTGTATAGAGACCAGAGGTCTTTATAAAGACCAATTGGTCTGTATAGAGACCAGAGGTCTTTATAAAGACCAATTGGTCTGTATAGAGACCAGAGGTCTTTATAAAGACCAATTGGTCTGTATAGAGACCAGAGGTCTTTATAAAGACCAATTGGTCTGTATAGAGACCAGAGGTCTTTATAAAGACCAATTGGTCTGTATAGAGACCAGAGGTCTTTATAAAGACCAATTGGTCTGTATAGAGACCAGAGGTCTTTATAAAGACCAATTGGTCTGTATAGAGACCAGAGGTCTTTATAAAGACCAATTGGTCTGTATAGAGACCAGAGGTCTTTATAAAGACCAATTGGTCTGTATAGAGACCAGAGGTCTTTATAAAGACCTGTATAGAGACCAGAGGTCTTTATAAAGACCAATTGGTCTGTATAGAGACCAGAGGTCTTTATAAAGACCAATTGGTCTGTATAGAGACCAGAGGTCTTTATAAAGACCAATTGGTCTGTATAGAGACCAGAGGTCTTTATAAAGACCAATTGGTCTGTATAGAGACCAGAGGTCTTTATAAAGACCAATTGGTCTGTATAGAGACCAGAGGTCTTTATAAAGACCAATTGGTCTGTATAGAGACCAGAGGTCTTTATAAAGACCAATTGGTCTGTATAGAGACCAGAGGTCTTTATAGAGACCAGACCAATTGGTCGGTATAGAGACCAGAGGTCTTTATAAAGACCAATTGGTCTGTATAGAGACCAGAGGTCTTTATAAAGACCAATTGGTCTGTATAGAGACCAGAGGTCTTTATAAAGACCAATTGGTCTGTATAGAGACCAGAGGCCTTTATAAAGACCAATTGGTCTGTATAGAGACCAGAGGTCTTTATAAAGACCAATTGGTCTGTATAGAGACCAGAGGTCTTTATAAAGACCAATTGGTCTGTATAGAGACCAGAGGTCTTTATAAAGACCAATTGGTCTGTATAGAGACCAGAGGTCTTTATAAAGACCAATTGGTCTGTATAGAGACCAGAGGTCTTTATAAAGACCAATTGGTCTGTATAGAGACCAGAGGTCTTTATAAAGACCAATTGGTCTGTATAGAGACCAGAGGTCTTTATAAAGACCAATTGGTCTGTATAGAGACCAGAGGTCTTTATAAAGACCAATTGGTCTGTATAGAGACCAGAGGTCTTTATAAAGACCAATTGGTCTGTATAGAGACCAGAGGTCTTTATAAAGACCAATTGGTCTGTATAGAGACCAGAGGTCTTTATAAAGACCAATTGGTCTGTATAGAGACCAGAGGTCTTTATAAAGACCAATTGGTCTGTATAGAGACCAGAGGTCTTTATAAAGACCAATTGGTCTGTATAGAGACCAGAGGTCTTTATAAAGACCAATTGGTCTGTATAGAGACCAGAGGTCTTTATAAAGACCAATTGGTCTGTATAGAGACCAGAGGTCTTTATAAAGACCAATTGGTCTGTATAGAGACCAGAGGTCTTTATAAAGACCAATTGGTCTGTATAGAGACCAGAGGTCTTTATAAAGACCAATTGGTCTGTATAGAGACCAGAGGTCTTTATAAAGACCAATTGGTCTGTATAGAGACCAGAGGTCTTTATAAAGACCAATTGGTCTGTATAGAGACCAGAGGTCTTTATAAAGACCAATTGGTCTGTATAGAGACCAGAGGTCTTTATAAAGACCAATTGGTCTGTATAGAGACCAGAGGTCTTTATAAAGACCAATTGGTCTGTATAGAGACCAGAGGTCTTTATAAAGACCAATTGGTCTGTATAGAGACCAGAGGTCTTTATAAAGACCAATTGGTCTGTATAGAGACCAGAGGTCTTTATAAAGACCAATTGGTCTGTATAGAGACCAGAGGTCTTTATAAAGACCAATTGGTCTGTATAGAGACCAGAGGTCTTTATAAAGACCAATTGGTCTGTATAGAGACCAGAGGTCTTTATAAAGACCAATTGGTCTGTATAGAGACCAGAGGTCTTTATAAAGACCAATTGGTCTGTATAGAGACCAGAGGTCTTTATAAAGACCAATTGGTCTGTATAGAGACCAGAGGTCTTTATAAAGACCAATTGGTCTGTATAGAGACCAGAGGTCTTTATAAAGACCAATTGGTCTGTATAGAGACCAGAGGTCTTTATAAAGACCAATTGGTCTGTATAGAGACCAGAGGTCTTTATAAAGACCAATTGGTCTGTATAGAGACCAGAGGTCTTTATAAAGACCAATTGGTCTGTATAGAGACCAGAGGTCTTTATAAAGACCAATTGGTCTGTATAGAGACCAGAGGTCTTTATAAAGACCAATTGGTCTGTGTAGAGACCAGAGGTCTTTATAAAGACCAATTGGTCTGTATAGAGACCAGAGGTCTTTATAAAAACCAATTGGTCTGTATAGAGACCAGAGGTCTTTATAAAGACCAATTGGTCTGAATAGAGACCAGAGGTCTTTATAAAAACCAATTGGTCTGTATAGAGACCAGAGGTCTTTATAAAGACCAATTGGTCTGTATAGAGACCAGAGGTCTTTATAAAGACCAATTGGTCTGTATAGAGACCAGAGGTCTTTATAAAGACCAATTGGTTTGTATAGAGACCAGAGGTCTTTATAAAGACCAATTGGTCTGTATAGAGACCAGAGGTCTTTATAAAGACCAATTGGTCTGTATAGAGACCAGAGGTCTTTATAAAGACCAATTGGTCTGTATAGAGACCAGAGGTCTTTATAAAGACCAATTGGTCTGTGTAGAGACCAGAGGTCTTTATAAAGACCAATTGGTCTGTATAGAGACCAGAGGTCTTTATAAAGACCAATTGATCTGTATAGAGACCAGAGGTCTTTATGAAGACCAATTGGTCTGTATAGATACCAGAGGTCTTTATAAACACAAAGTGGTCTGTGTAGAAACTACGGGATTTTCTATCACCACCGCCATGTTGCTTGGTCGTTCATGTGAAATGGCAAATCAAATCAATTTTCGAAGAAAATCCAAATCTAATTTTAGATAGAGATGATCTATTTTTCGTTAAACAAATTAAAAAAAAAGTGTCACGCCAATATAAAAATATCCAAGAAGCAAAACATTTCATAATTTATTTTTACCTAAAATTTTCTGAGAAAAAAAAACATTTTTAATAAAAATAAAAAAACAACAAACTCACACACATAAGAAATTAATCTATTGGCAAGGAGAAAAAACAAGAGCAACAAACACACCCACAATGGGAGGTGCGAGTCAGTTCAGAAATAAATAGATGATTTGTTTATATTGGGATTTTTTATTTGAAATAAAATGGATTATAACTCGTGATCATTTGAGAATTTTCTCAAATAGCAGCATGGGAAATTCGCACACACACACACACACACATAGACATAGATTTTCAATTATTGCTTTCTATATTTTTTGTGTGTTTCAAATATGCAACACCATAGAGAAGAAAAATAATAAAAAATGACATAGATTTATGTGTGTGTGTTTGAATGTGATTTGCCCTGAACTTGAAAGTGAAAATGAAAACACTGAAAAAACATTGCAAATTATCTCTTTTTTTTTTTGACGTCAACAAATTGTCACGTTAAGCATTCATCACAAACAACAAAAATAGCTAACATGGCAAATTAAACGATTAACTGGTTAATATCAACTTCAAAGGAATATTTAATCCGCCTATATACTTGACGGATCCATAGGTTAATGAAATTTTAAAAATTTACCTTGGCCGAATTTTAATAATGGAATGTTTGAATTGATCAAAGGAATTTCTCCTATGGTCTCTATACATACAAATTGGTCTTTAAAAAGACCTGTGGTCCCTATACAGATCTCTGGTCTCTATGCAGACCAATTGGTCTTTATAAATACCTTGGGTCTCTATACAGCCCAATTGGTCTTTATAAATACCTCTGGTCTCTATACAGACCAATTGGTCTTTATAATGACCTGTGGGCTCTATACCGACCAATAGGTCTTTATAAAGACCTAGGGTTTATATACAGACCAATTGGTCTTTATAAGGACCTAGGGTCTCTAGACAGACCAACCAAGAAATTATTGCTTAGCGCAAAAGAAAAATGCCATTAGACTAAAATGTTGGTTTTAGTTTCCCCCACTTATTGTCTGTCATTGATAAGGCAGCAGATCATTGTATAATTTGTATTGTTATTTCTTTTTTTTTCGAAATTTATAGATAAGAACAACAAAAATAACAACATGTAGACAAACAAACAAAAAAATTCCACCACAATTTACGTTTCATTTTAATCAAAAGAAAATATAAATGAAAGAAAATTTGAACTGAAATGCATTCCAAGTGTATTGGATTTTTGTGGTGGTGGTCAATTGAATTTAAATGCAGATGACCGGAAAAGTGAAATGTAAAGGAATGTGGTTGGTTAAAGGCCTATACGTAAATGTTATATTCGAATAATGTGTTTACACATTAAACCGGTTATTACATTTGATTTACATAATAGAAACCAGTGAGCGGAGCAAAAACCATTGATACCCTACACAACTACCACGGAACTCAAATTTTCTGCGGATGTTTATTCCGAGCCTGGGCAATATTTCGTGATATTTGCACCCTCTTGCCCGATTAGAGGTAAATAGCACAAAAAATTAAGTTTTCGGTCCACTTCATTCCAAAATTATTATCTGATCATCACCGAAAATTATAGGCGTTGTCCTTGATCAAAACTGGAACCTCATGGAACATTTCAAAGCGATCAGCTCTATAGTTCCGCTCTCTAGAGTGATAATGGGTTACAAAATAATATAGGAATACGGAGATACCTGTAAATATGTAGGTGTAACTCCCACATCCGAGCACATACAACAATATAATTGGTATTAATTTAAAGGTCAACCACTCCTCTTGGATATAATATAAACTTCTCGGGTCTGTGTCCTTCAGGGGTAAATATATACCCTATAGAATACAAATTTTGTAATTTTTCACAGAAAAGTCAGGGTCCATTTGACCCGCTAAATATTGACCGATCTCTATAAAAACAGGCATGCTTATTCTTTGGCCCGATCCCCTTCTCCATGGAAAATTTCACGATGTTCGGGCCATTATTGCGGCCTCTGGAGCGACCAGAAAAACCGACCAAAATTTAGTATTTGGTCCATTTCATCCCCTAAATATTAGCCGATCTTTTCCAAAAACAATAGGGGTCTTCATTGGCCAGAACCCATCCTACATGCAAAATTTCGTGAAGATTGGTCCATAACTGTGGCCTGTATCGTGTTTACAAATTATAATGGACAGTCGGACGGACGGACACACATGTCTAGATCGAATCAGCTAGTCGAGATATGACGATCGGTATACTTAAAAGTGGGTCTAGGACCAATATTTCGCGGCGTTACAAACTCTTGGGGCTGCACAAAGCTATAATACCCTGACAACATAGTTGTGTAGGGTATAAAAAGAGAAAAAAATTGAAATATGAAAGAAAATCCCCGTTGAGCCATAAACGAGTTTTTTATTTATAAAAACCCCAAATAAATTTCCATATACCTTCCACCTTCTAATAATTGCTCTCTTTTAATTTACAAAAAGTAGACTTCGTGAATACCCATACTTTTAGAATAGCTTATCACTCTCATCGTTATCACGTGCTGTTCCTTTGCTAGCGCAATGCTATTTTCTTGGAAATTTATTTTGCACATACGCTTCGAGTTTCTTTATTGTAATTCCACAAATACTTTAAATTGCTGAAGTGATCCGCTTATCATTAATTTTGTCATAGTTCTTATCGAACTATTCTTCTCTATAACAGCTAGTTAAATATGTATGTAACAGAAAAAATGTCAGTAATGATATCGAAGAAATATTAACAAAATGTAAATAAAGTCCGCCACTCACTATACATCATGATGTCATGTCGAGGAACCTATTCGTGTATATATGAGATTGAATATTGAGTTTAAATTTTTTAGTTTTTTTTTTTTTTTTTATTTGAATGTATGAAAAAACTCAGCTGCGGAGGCTTGCGAATTTTGTATAGGAGGTATACCAAATCTTGGTCCGATCTTTCCAGTTTTTTGTCAGTTGCTTTATAGACCAATTTCCATTGAATTTGGTTAAATATTAAAGATTATATAGGCCAAAACAGTGAAACTTTCAAGACCCCTTATATGGGAGGCATATCAAATCTTGGTCCGATTTATCCAATTTGTTGTTACTTGCTCCTAAGGCCAATAATTCTGAGTGGTACAACAAAATCGTTTGCCTGAAGTCTTCGGAGAATTCGAAAAACGAACACGAGAACACAAATAATTGTTTTTTTATTCTGGCACATAAATAGTTTAAATGGTGTAATGCCCAAATAAAATTCATTGAGGCTCTTGACCTGATGATTTCGGAGACAGGTACTTAATTTTTTTTAATAATGGTCTTTATCAAAACCTCGTCAAGAATTTGGTCATTAGAAAACAAAAAAATTTATTAGTAATCTGTTCAGATTTATTTATAGCTCTCATTTATAACATCGTCCGATTTTATGTAAATGGTGCACTAAACTGCCAAGTTTTGTCCGAAATAGGTCTACACTGATGTGTGATAAGTTTCGTGAAAATCGGTTCAGATTTATATATAGCTCACATATATAGTTCCGTCCGATTTTATATAAATAATGCACCAAACTAACAAATTTTGGCCGATTGATTTTCGATTGGTTTTCGATGTTGTTGTACTGATCTGGTAATTTAAGAAATTTACTTTATACAATAATAGAAGTAGTTTGATTATTTAATATTTCACAAGAGTTCAAAATGACAGATATTAGGCTATATAGGTATAGCACATGTGAATGCGGGGAATGAAAGAGGGGGGTAAGCAGCTACTATGATTAATAAACGTAGTTCTATGTGGTACAAAAAGTCGCCAAATTTTAAAAAGCTGTGCCATAATATACACAACTGGTTTTGCACTTGAAATTGAAAAACGGTCAAAATGACCGCCTTCGGCAATCTAGTGTTAATATAAATGGTGCACCAAAGTCCCTATATATCAATCGATTTGAACGGAATTTCGCATAGCGTATTAAATTAAGTCTAGAATGATTAAATGATGTTTTTAAAATAAAAGCACGCATTTCTAAATTGTCCATTGTAAATAATTTCGGATGCGTCTTTTTTCTCTTTATAAGCCGGAGGCAGGTCCTCCTCCAGGTAGTCCACTTTCAATTAGAATAGAAGGTATAGGACCATACAACACCATATGTAACGAGATTTTCTTATATTTTTCGTTTAGTTCGATAGATAAAACACGTGGCAAGTTAATCGAAAGCTAAACACAGCGCCATTTTGTATTTTTTTAAGCAAGTAGGCGTGATTAACTCTTTAAATGTGTCTTGCTTGTGAGCCGTCCGAAGACGAACTGATGCATCTTTTTGAACACCTGTTTCTATATGAAGGAGTTGCCAGATCGAAACAAAATTTAATATGTGTTCATTACAGAGAAGGAAGTTTCCAAAACACTTAACTTTTTTCTGTTTATACCGCGCTTTTTGTGCTAGGCTAAGAACTGTCCTCGTATTGTACTTATTTAAAAAAATACTGTTTGAATGTATGACATCTGCATACGGCCTTTATGCCCAGTGTCTTATTGTCATACCCACTTGTCAAATTCTTCTTTCTCTTCTTCTTCGATGTGTTCAACATTCTCCTCAACTTACCATCTTCAGCTTGCTGTGGTGCCAAACACATATTGCCAAATTCACCGCTACCAATACCCTGAGGTGATTTCAAATTGTTATTTGGATTATTTCGCCGTTGCTGTTGCTGCAGATCAATAATGGCCGTGTTATTATTGTGAAATTGTTGCAGCTGCTGTTGTTGTTGTTGTTTCTGTTGCTGTTGTAAATACTGTTTTTGCTGCTGCTGTTGGATTTGTTGTTGCTGTTCGGCATATAAAGAATTTACACGATTATCATCACCATCCGAATTACCATCATATTGATTTTCACAAATATTTACTTGTTGTTGTTGTCCCGCCATACGCTGTGGACGTCTGCGACTGGCACTAAACACACCTCCCTCATCCGTCACGGTTATGTGGAAATTTTGCTGATAACCCAAACGGGCATCATACGATGTACTCGAATACGAGAGATGTTTACCACCACCACTTGCCCCCGAAAACCCGGGTCCCGCGGTTATATCAATGGCCGATGGTTGTAGGGCAGAATTAAGGACAGTGGTGGGTGGCCTTAGTGTTAGGTTGACTGAGGTATAACTTTTTTGGGAAGTACCCACGGAATTTGTGGGCGAGGAAACCACCGACGATGAGGTGTAGCTGGTTGGCGTTAAGGGCGCTGTAGTACCGCCGGGTGTTGTGGCAAAGTTGGTTGTCTGTTGGAAAAAATCACGCGTATACGGTGGCTCGGGTTGTAATGTTATGACTGAACGATGGCGTATTGGCGATTTGTTTTGTGGACTATTCTGCTGCTGATGGTGGTGAGTTTTAGATGTTGTCGATGATGTGGGAGAGGGTGGTGTTGATATTGACACATTAACGGAAATCTCTGATTCCGATAGGGGACTATTGCTAGCTGTTGTTGGGTGAGTGGAAAGAGAATCGCCAGAGTTGTTGGCGTTGTTGTTGTGGTGGTGATTACTTGAATGGGAAGTGATGTGATTGGCATGATGGTGCTGCTGCGGTGTCGTACTCGCAGACAATGTGCTGGGTTTGGGGGCAATGGGAGGAAGTGGTGCTTTACGCACCGGTTTAGTTGTCGTTGCATTATTTAGTGCTGCTGCTGGTTGTGGTTGTTGTTGCTGTTGCTTATGACGCTGCTGCAGAAAATGCTCTTGCAATTGCACATTTAAACGTTGCCTTTGTTGTTGCTGCTGTTGTTGTTGATTATTCAAATTGAGCGTTGTGGGTCTTGCTCTGGGCTGTGGTGTTGGTGTCTCACCAATACCAATGGCCCGATTATTCTCAGTACATCCACCATTCTTCTCGCTGTTGTAGGTTTGATACTCTGGCTCTCTTTTTTGTAAGACTGTTGGTTTTGTATTTGTTGTAGTTGTTGGCATATCATTTAATTTCATTTCGTTGATAACGTCGTTGTCGTCGTCACGAACATCCAACGGCGCAGAAGATGCACCACCACCTGGCGTACCAACAGAGGCAACGTTTTCTTCGCCAGATATGGTTATCTGCTGCTGCTGTTGTTTATTGAGTAGATGACGACGAACTGGAGAATTGTTGTTGTTATTCACCGATGACGGCGGAATTTTTCTCTGCAATTGTGGTGAGTTGATTTTATTGAGCGTTGGATGTGTTGGTGCAGGTCTTACAGGTTTCAGAGGTGGCTTCAATGGTGGCTTCTGTTGCACAATGGGCTTTTGTTGTAGTGGTGGCTTAACATTAACCGTTGTTGGTGTTGTTATTGCAGTGCTGTTGTTGTTATTGTTATGGTATTGTTGTTGTTGTAGCTGTTGAGCGTTATTCACCGAATTTGTATTTGGCGGATGTAAAACTTTGGCAGGATATGCTTGAACTGGTATTGGATTCAATTCCAATTCATTTCTCAACATTCGTATACACTCGTCACGTTGATGACAATTCTCATTGACACATTGGGTCACTATGTTATCGGGTATGGTGGGAAATTCTTGTTTCATTTCATGAAACAAGTGCATTATAGTTATATTTGTACAATTGCACGCGGATTTCTTGGTGTGTGGTGTGGAGGTGGCGGAGTTGGAGTTGGAGGTTGGAGATTGCGGCGTAGACTGTGTGGTATTGTCATAAACGGTTGATGGTGAATTGTCGCCGTTGTTATTAGTTTCAACACAGTTAGTGCTGTTGTTATTATTGTTTAGAGATTTACTATTTTGCGGATTTTTTAGAAAATTTCCTGGCGGCTTTGGTGGTTTAGCCGCCATCTTTGGCCATCATTTAACAAAATCACAAACCTTAAATGAGGAAGAGAAGAAAATGGCGTAAATGATTAATAAGAAATTAAATATTACTTTAAAATCAAATATAGAATAAAATAATATTTAATAAAATAAACCACTAAAAATATTTTAAAAATAAAATATTAACATAAAAAAATATATTTGAAAACAAAAATATCTCAAAAGAGCCTGTTTGTATGCAGAATTCGAAAAGAATCCGCTTATTTCTAATATAAAAGTAATTGCTATAACGAGCATATTCGCTTGTGGAAAGCATAACTGAATACTATCGGACGCGATCTAAGGGGAGACGGGTGCTAATGATCCTTGGACTGATGTGGCGAATATTGACGCCCCTAAAATAAATATTAATTATTTTGTACCTGGTGTCGGTTATTTGAATTGTTTGGATATTCTGTAAACCTTCAGAGGGGACTATTGACTAAACAGTTGGAGAGGTTTTAGGTAAGGATTTAATAAAACATTCCCATGGTAAATTTTGACTCCTTCTTTGGAAGACACTATCAGAATTGCATTGTATTTTTGATTCGTTGGTTTTTTGAGAACGAGGGGAGGATTTGCATCTTCGCGTAGTTTACAAGTTGTCGGAAATGCCGTGGAAGGTCTAAACGAGCATATCTTTCTTTGTGTGATGTTTTTTGCCTAACTTTTAGACGATTTTTCAAAACATGGTCGGGAGAAGATTTTAATTTCTTTGGAGTCACTTCGTTTAATCTGACATCTTTGGAATTACCCGGTATACCAATATATAATTTCAAGGATATTGGTATGTCGGGTATTTCTAATGATGTCAATTAGACCTTCCACTACATTTTCTACAACCTAATATAAAGGAGAGATTTATGCCATTAGGTTTTCTATAGACTGAGGACTGTATAGACATATTCTTAAGGTAAATAATATATATAGTCGTCATTATATGACTTCATTGGAAGCACAGATCTATAGAAAGTGACCTTCTGCGTACAGTAGACCTTCTAAGAGGTTTTTCATAAAATGGACACATTTAGATAGAACATTGGAGAATCTTAGGGACTGTACCCTGTTCGTATATCATGAACAGGGTACAGCGCCCGCCGAGCAAATTGATAGCTCCACGGTATCCATGGTAAATAAGTATGATTCCGAGAAAATTAGAGAATATTGAAACAGTCCGTTAGACATTCCCTTGTGCCACCTGACCTAATTCCACTCGGGTTAGACCACTTCCCTATATAAGTATGCGACGCTAAGCTGAAAAAGGAAGCAGACCACTTGAAACTTTGCAACATCGTAACAAGCAAATTGTGTGGTTATGTTCGGGAGTGACTTAACCGGGAACTTAATCCGGGAAAAAAAGCATGACGGAACGGTTTTAAAATTTCGAGACGAAAAAGTGAGTAGACCACCTGAAACTTTGCAACATCGTAACAAACAAATTGGGTGGTTAAGTCACTCCGAATCCGGGAAAAAAGCATGACGGAACGGTTATCAAATTTCGAGACGTAACGGTAAGAGAACCAATGAAATAATCGATTTATTTAAACCGGAAGTTCATAAATCATTCCGATAGTGAAAGGGTATAGGAACCCACCTCAATTTACGAAAGAATACAACGAACATAACTCTACGAAACACGTCTAGGGACAGTAGTACAAAGCAGGCATAATTCGAAGTTGTTTTTTTTTTTTTTTTTTTTTGAATCGAGGTATGGAGTCTATATATATATACTATATGTATATAGACTCTCCCTATATTTTTCATGTTTTAGAAAAGCGTTATTAAGAAACGCTTTTCTAATATAATATGTATGCCAAGGACTTTACAATATCTTCTAATTTTGTTGAAGATGTCCACTACTTGTATTTAATTCACTATTTGGGTCTTTCAATGGTCTTATTTTTAGTTAGTTCCAAAGCACACATATTCTTATAATTCTTATAATTTAAATATTTTTTTATGTCTTGCCAGGCAATACATTTATGGAATTTTTATTAAATACACTATTTTTTTAAACCACAAATTTCAAAAAAAGAATCTGTTTCACTTTATTTTTCAGGCGATTAAAAATTTTGCAAAATCAATATGGTGTATTTCTCACACTCTCTCTCTCTCTCGGACACACAACCACTTGTAAACACTTTGGGAGTACATGACTCTCTCTCACTCTCTAATAACTTAAAAAAAACAAAACTTCCGATCGAATGAAAAATTAAAAAAAAATATACCGTTTAATAAAGGAACTTCGGCTATTTCAATAGAGAACGAACCGTGCGAACGACCGACCATCCGTCTACCAATCAAGAATAGTCGACAATATATTAAATGAAAGGAAGGGGGAGCATAAGAAAACAATAAATGATTACCTCTTGGGGGGTGTTTGTTATAATTATTGATGTTATTTGTGTTTTTGTTCTAATTGAATTAAGCAAAAACAAAAAAAAAAAAAAATGGTGAAATACCTCAACATTTTCACCTCTAAGCAAAAAGGGCCCCACACCTCTCCTACAAAACACCCCCTAGCAATTGTTATCTTCAAATGGTAATAGAAATTGTTATCTCAGAAGCCATATTACAAAAAAAACAACAAGAACAAAATATATAAATAAATATTGGACAAAAACCCAGCAGCAAATGAAAGAATGAAACACAGACACACACACTTTTGCAGACATTCCGAATATAAGATCACAACGTCGTTCATATGAACATTTTAGGGTAGAGAGAGGGGTGGGAGAAAAACAAAACACGGCAAATTATTTCATTTTCCAGAATTAGAGCAAAATGCTAATTTGTTTTTTGCAAAAAAAAGAAAATGATAAAACAAAACAAAAACAATAATGAAAACAAAAACCAAGAATAAAAATGTATTTGCTAGCGCGTCAGTCAGTAAAATAAAATTGATCTGTTTTACTTTTTGCATTGTGTGCGGTGCGGCGATTATCACCGTTTGTTGGTCTTTCGTAGCAGCGTCTGCACACAGGTCTTTCTGTCCGTCCGTCCGACTGTCTGTCTGGCAGATTGTCTGTTATTTTTTTTTTTTTAATTCCATACTATATATTTTCTTATTACCTACGTAATATGTACGTACGTAGGTAATAAGTACATAAAAAAATACGTATTAAAAATAAAATGAAAACAAAACAAAAGATGAAAAAAATAAATAGCAAATAGAAATTGAATGCGAGAATAACATGAGAGAAAGAATAGCATACATAGCTCTAAATAAATACCGCATAAACAAATGACAAGTGAATTTAAAAATATTTATGACACCACAACAACCGACCAACCAACACTAAATAACAAACTCATCACTGCACACACACACATACCCACACGAATTTATATACAAAATAAAAATAATTATTGAGATTAAAATCAAATCAGCTAAACATGAAAGCTTTTAACAAATTAGTTACGATAATTATGTTGTGGGTATGCTATTTGTGATCATATCGGTACTCAACCCTCCTTTACTGCCTTTACTAATACATGAAACCGTATAAAAGTTAAGTTCTACCGTACCGATTTTGTGCGTTCACAATTCAATAACATCCAATTAAACCACTTCTATTGGGAAACTTCTGCTAAAACCTTAAAATACAGGAAATCTATAAAAAAGCTATGTCAAAATATGGAAAATCGGTCCTATAATTAAAACATGGCCCTATATCATTATATGGAGGGTTGTGCCAAAACATTGATCTATATCGATAAATTTCTGGAATGTCAGTTTACAGCCACTTTAGTAGCGAATGCTGCTAAAATCTTCAAAATTCGAATAATCGGTCGAAAATTTTATATGGCGGATATATAAACAACTATGCTCGATATCGACAAATTTTCACCTCGATTGGAAAATGCTGTTAAATTCTTAAAGTCTTAAAAATACCGAAAATGAGATAGGGCTTCATATGGGACCTTCGTCCAAACATTGACATACATCGAAAATTTTCTTCAAAAGTCGACGCAGACCTAAGGATTAAATCGAAAAATTGGCCAATATCCAATATTTTCTGCAAGGAAAAAGAAGCCGGAACGCCCGGAAATATGAATCTACATCAAAATTGTTGTCCCTCCGTCCCTCCGATATAGGGACGGGAAAATTAAAAAAATACAGTCAACACAGACCTGAGGATTAAATCGAATCATTGGCCAATATCCAATATTTTCTGCAAGGAAAAAGAAGCCGGAACGTCTGGAAAGCTTTTCTATTGCGCAATTCCGTACAGTACAGGCCTAGTGTTATTGCCGAGACGCATAACATGTATATCCTGGCGTTGAACAGCTTTTCAACATTAGGTAATTTGTACCGAGCAAATTGATAGCTCTACGGTTTGCATGGTAAATAAGGGTCATGGCCTGGCCTAATTCAACTCGGTTCAGATCACCTCCCTCCCTGTCATAGTAATCCTTAATAGACCACTCGATATGTTATCATCAGAACACCAACTATTCTTGAACCATCATAAATCTGACCCCATGGCCTGGCTTAATTCAACTCGGTTCAGACCACATCTCTCCATATCATTGTCCTCCTCAATAGCCCACAAGACGCATAACATGTATATCCCTGCGTTGAACAGCCATACCCTTTTTTATATGCTCGGTTTTGGAAGGTAATAACCGTCACAACGCCCACCATGATATCTACCTTTCAACATTAGGTAATGTGTACCGAGCAAATTGATAGCTCTACGGTTTGCATGGTAAATAAGGGTCATGGCCTGGCCTAATTCAACTCGGTTCAGATCGCCTTCCTCCCTGTCATAGTAATCCTTAATAGACCACTCGATATGTTAACATCAGAACACCAACTATTCTTGAACCATCGTAAATCTGACCCCATGGCCTGGCTTAATTCAACTCGGTTCAGACCACATTCCTCCATATCATTGTCCTCCTCAATAGCCCACAAGACGCATAACATGTATATCCCTGCGTTGAACAGCCATACCCTTTTTTATATGCTCGGTTTTGGAAGGTAATAACCGTCACAACGCCCACCATGATATCTACCTTTCAACATTAGGTAATGTGTACCGAGCAAATTGATAGCTCTACGGTTTGCATGGTAAATAAGGATGGTCCCATGGCCTGGCCTAATTCAACTCGGTTCAGACCACCTCCCTCCCTGTCATCGTAATTCTTAATAGACCACTCGATATGTTAACATCAGAACACCGAGTATTCTTGAACCATTGTAAATCTGACCCCATGGCCTGGCTTAATTCAACTCGGTTCAGACCACATCCCTCCATATTATTGTCCTCCTCAATAGCCCACTCGATATGTTAACCTCAGAACACAGACTATTCCGGAACCATCGTAAAGCTGATTGGTGAGATTTTACAGAAGTCACCCAATCAAGGCTTCAGAGAGCTGCCCAATCCCTCACATTCTTGAACAACAGAGAGGAATACCCGGTAACCTGTCCCGGCCGCTATATATAACTGCAGCATGAATACCCGAATAGCGAAGGAGCTCATACTTTAGATTTTTTTCTTGGTGTACTGAATTATAAAAAGTCCGTTTTTTAACGGTAAAGTCACCACATGTTCATGGTCTTCGAACGTAAAATGACTGTAATCTTCGATCCACATTGGGTAGAAAATATCCTTACAATAAATTATCAATATTGGCCCAATTTACGGGATAGACCCCATATAACAGCACCTCATATTATTTGGAGAACGGGTTTCAAGGAAATTAACCGTAATTTATTATTTTAGGATCTCAATGGATTGAAAATCTTCCTACCGAAAATTTGATATTGATATTGAAAATTTTCAATATTGATTCAAGTTTTGGGGTAGGTCCCAAATAAAGGCACCGTGTTTTGGCGAGATTGGTCACGAGTTGGCTGTAATTTGGTATTTAGGGTTCTCATTGGACAGCATTGTTCTTCATATTTTGGATTATATGTAATTGGGTAGTAAATTTTTCTGCCAAAAATTATTAGGTTGGGGAAAAATAAATCGATTATTTGTATATATAGGACTTTATTTAACATGCTTCGGAATGTCCGATTTGGGCCAAATGCCTCTCTCATAGAAGTCCTGCTTTCTATTTGCAAAAAAAAACTCTAGTAGTCGATATTCATAATCCTCCCTAGATACCAAATTTTTATCATTAAAGAAATTTTGCAATGCAAGAAAAAGATGATAATCGCTTGGTGCCAAGTCCGGACTGTGTGGTCACTGTAGATGTGTGTGGCCTAGCGTTGTCCTGGTGGAACACGACACCTCTTCTGTTGCCCAATTCTGGCCGTTTCTGGTCAATTGCTATCTTCAAATGGTCCAGTTGTTGACAGTATAGATCATAATTTAGCGTTTGGCCATATGGCAGCAACTCATAATAAATAATCCCCTTCCAGTCCCACCAAATGCATAGCATTTGTTTGGCCACCGTTTATGGCGGTTAGCAGCTCTAGAGATTCGATCAATCATATTTTTTCCGTTAATTGGTGTGACACCCAAATATCGAGCTTCTTTTGGAAATTTTGGGAACATTTTTCAATCGAACTGGCTGTAAATTGGTATTTTTGGTTCTCATTGGCTAGCATACCTTCCTAACAAAAAATTTCAATATTGGTCTACTATTAGACCCCATTTTTATGATTGTAAGATATTTTAGCCACTTCAAACCGAATAGACTGCTATTTAGTATTTCTCCATGGTTGACAAATCTTCATAGAAAAATTTACCATGCCATATAAAAGTTCCAATCGATCTATTTAGTATTTTAAATGTCCACCTCCTCATGGTGCAGATTATAAAAAAAATGTATCTCATTTGAAATATCAATGGGATTAATGGGCAATATCCATGGACTATGAACATTTAGATATATCTAGAATTTCACAATGTTAATTTTGGAATACATATACACGAATATATTATTAATAGGCTATTTTATTTATAGTTCGAAATATAGATGCCAAGTCGGCGGCAAGTCATTAAACAAATTATATATTAAAAAAAACAAATAAACAATAAAAAATGACAACTTATGATATAAATAAATAAAAAATTCATTACTGAGTTCTTAAAAAAAACAAGTGATTCAATAAAAAAAATACAAATTAACTTACATTTTTTTATTATTTTTATTAAGGAGAAAAAAATTAAATTTGTTTTTTATATTTTAATTTGTTTTATTAAATATTTTAGTTTGTTTTATTAAATATTTTAATTTGCTTGTTTTTTTTTATTTCTATGGCACTGCTAACAATTTCACTTCGAATTTTCGAATCTATTTTTAAAAGACATACGTCAGTAGATATATATTTTTTATAAACAAAAAAAAATTTTTTTTTTTTTTGGAAAAATTTTCACTGAAGGTCTAGGCCAGGGTAAAAAATGACTTTTGGGAACCACGAGGGAAATTTTTTATATTTCAATATTTGTTTATAATATTTCTACATATATATTTCTTTGGTTTTTATATATTCAACCAATATTTTTTTTTGTGTTTTTTTTAAGTTTCACCACCCCGTGTTTAACTTTGTTTAAAATTCATATTAAATTTTTTTGTAAAATATTTTCACACTCCACATTCTGTGGTTATTTCCAAGAAATTACAATTTATAATTTATGAATGTAATGCACTCAGTTGTTAATAAAAAATTATGCACTTAAAACCATTTTCGAAAACAATTGGATGGCTATTTATTTACAACAACGAATTGAAACAAAAAATGTTGATGTTTGCCATAAATTTGCACATACACAGCCGGAACGAAGCAGAGAAGAAGAGACACACAAGGAGGAAGCTGTACATTTAATTTAATTTTTTTTTTTTTTTGGTTTGCAACAATGTTGAAAATAGTATTTATTTATTGCATTGCATTTGGTATTCTATAATTTTCAATTAAATATTTTTTTTTTGTTATTTTTTTTTCTTCGTAGATTTAAGAAAATTCACGAAAAATGTGATTTTTTTTCTAAATTTCTTACTCCCGCTATTTGTTATTTAGGGTTTTTTTGATTTTAGTTTCGAATAATTTGAAAATTTTCAGTTCAGTGTTGTGTGTTGTCAACGCTTTAAATGCCTGAGTAAAACTGAGGAAAATTTTCTCAGCAACAAATCAAAGGCAAAGATGAGCAGCCCATAAGAAAAACAATTTTTGAAAACAAAACACATTCTAAAAAAGAAAGTGAACAGCAACAGCAGAAGGAAAAACAAAAAATAAATTTTATTTAATTTCTTTTTATATTTGTTTTTTTCTTTTTTTTTTTTTTTTTTTGAATGTTTGCGGGGGAGCATAGCTTATTTTTTGCCAATTCTATTGAAATACTCCGATATCTATAGAGAGGGAGAAAAATTTCATATCTATCGCTCTTCATTTCCATATCTCATCATTTCATATCTCTCGCTCTCTCTCTCTTCCCCGAGATCATTGAATAAAAAAACTCATTAAAGATCATAAAGTATATTGTTTTGGGTTGCCAAAAAAAATTGACAATTGAGAGCTTGAGATTTGGAGAGTGCAATCGGAACATAAAAAAGAATTGTTTGTTTGGGGTTTTATGGGGGAATACCCTACGTAGATCATAACACTTTATGTTTATACAGATCCATAGAGACCAAAGGTCCTTATAAAGGGGCTCTATATAGAGACCAAAAGTTTTTATAAAGGCCCATGGGGCTCTGTATAGAGACCAAAGGTTTTTATAATGGCCAATGGGGATCTGTACAGAGACCAAAGGTCTTTATATAAAGGCCCATGGGGCTCTGTATCATCATTTCATATCTCTCGCTCTCTCTCTCTTCCCCGAGATCATTGAATAAAAAAACTCATTAAAGATCATAAAGTATATTGTTTTGGGTTGCCAAAAAAAATTGACAATTGAGAGCTTGAGATTTGGAGAGTGCAATCGGAACATAAAAAAGAATTGTTTGTTTGGGGTTTTATGGGGGAATACCCTACGTAGATCATAACACTTTATGTTTATACAGATCCATAGAGACCAAAGGTCCTTATAAAGGGGCTCTATAAAGAGACCAAAGTTTTTATAAAGGCCCATGGGGCTCTGTATAGAGACCAAAGGTTTTTATAATGGCCAATGGGGATCTGTACAGAGACCAAAGGTCTTTATATAAAGGCCCATGGGTCAAAGGTCTTTATAAAGACCCATGGGGCTCTGTATGGAGACCAAAGGTCTTTATAAATGGCCCAAGGGGCTCTGTATAGAGACCAAAGGTCTTTATAAATGGCCCATGGGGATCTGTATAGAGATCAAAGAACTTTATAAAGACCCATGGGGCTCTGTATAGAGACCAAAGGTCTTTATAAAGGCCCATGGGGCTCTGTATAGAGACCAAAGGTCTTTATAAAGGCCCATGGGGCTCTGTATAGAGACCAAAGGTCTTTATAAAGGCCCATGGGGCTCTGTATAGAGACCAAAGGTCTTTATAAAGGCCCATGGGGCTCTGTATAGAGACCAAAGGTCTTTATAAAGGCCCATGGGGCTCTGTGTAGAGACCAAAGGTCTTTATAAAGGCCCATGGGGCTCTGTATAGAGACCAAAGGCCTTTATAAAGGCCATGGAGCTCTGTATAGAGACCAAAGGTCTTTATAAAGGCCCATGGGGCTCTGTATAGAGACCAAAGGTCTTTATAAAGGCCCATGGGGCTCTGTATAGAGACCAAAGGTCTTTATAAAGGCCCATGGGGCTCTGTGTAGAGACCAAAGGTCTTTATAAAGGCCCATGGGGCTCTGTATAGAGACCAAAGGCCTTTATAAAGGCCCATGGAGCTCTGTATAGAGAGGCCCATGGGGCTCAGTGTAGAGACCAAAGGTCTTTATAAAGGCCCATGGGGCTCTGTGTAGAGACCAAAGGTCTTTATAAAGGCCCATGGGGCTCTGTGTAGAGACCAAAGGTCTTTATAAAGGCCCATGGGGCTCTGTATAGAGACCAAAGGTCTTTATAAAGGCCCATGGGGCTCTGTGTAGAGACCAAAGGTCTTTATAATGGCCCATGGGGCTCTGTGTAGAGACCAAAGGTCTTTATAAAGGCCCACGGGGCTGTATAGAGACCAAAGGTATTTATAAAGGCCCACGGGGCTGTATAGAGACCAAAGGTCTTTATAAAGAACCAACGGTTTTTATAAATGGGGCTGTAAAAACCATTAGAGGCCACAAGTCCTTATAAAGACCAATTGTTTTGCCAAGAGAATTTTTTATTGATTTTCATTCTATTTAACGTTCTCTCTGTCATCAGCTAATCATTGTTTCGTGGCGTATACGTAATGTAATTATAAAAAAACCGAACGATTCATGTAACGTATACGTCACCGTTTAAATACATTTCTGTGATTTAATATTGTTGTTGGACATTGTTTGGTTTATTTTTCTACGAAGAAACCCACACCTCCGGAAACAAAAGAAAACATGAACAAAAAAACCAAACAGCAACAACAAGAAGAATGCAGACGAAAAAAGACACATTTCATCAAAAATTTGTAAAGATTATTTATACACAAAAAAACGGCAAATGAATGAAACAAACTGCAGGAGGATATTTTTATGCAAGATTACAAATTGAAAATTCCAATGAAGTTAAAGAAAAACATATAATATAACAACAAAACCTACCAAAAAAATTCAAGAAAATTGTCTCCCCAAAATGTTTTTTTTGTTTTTTTTTTTAACAGGAAAAAACATAATTCGGACTTTTGAAACGACAATATCGAAAAACAAATATATATTCAAAAAAGAAAAGAAGATGAAAAAATAAAAAAAGAAAAATAAACGTTAACAAACAAAACGATTTATGTGAGTGGGTGGTTGCTGAACATTATTTTAATATGTTCGAACAAATATTAATAATAAATATTTTACAGAAAAAAAACGATAATATATACAACAAAAATATAGCATAATACAAAAAAAAAACACAGAACAATAATATACGATCCTGTTGTTTTTTAACGACGAAATTTGTGATCACTTCAAAAAAACACGATAAAATGGAAAATGGCAAAACGATTTCAAACAAAAGAAAAGACCACCAGCCAACCAATATTTTAAGCCATTAACAAATAACAAAAACAAAAGTGGGCGGAGTAGGGCGCCAGCCAGCCAGACCATTTGTGTATCAATTTCATATTGTTATTTTTGTTTTGTGGTCTTCCGACAGGAAACTAAACTAAACTCATAATAAATGTTCGCATTTAAAAGTTTAACAGACTATATGATGTAGCCATAGATTTTAAAAAGAAACGTGAAAACAATAAATCAAATCAATTAAAATAGTTGGTTAATATGTATCAAGAACCTAATAAATTCACAAAAAGTTCTCACTTTTTTTTATTCCATAGAAAAAATGTCAATGAAAATCACATTTTTCCTATACACAAAAACACAGAACCAAAGGTTTTCATATATTTTTTATAGAAAAAAAATACACAGAACCACAGGTTGTCATGTTTTTCAATAGAAAAAATTGGATGTCCTATTTTTGGATAGAAAAAAATTCACAGAACTATATTTCATATTTATACTATAGAAAAAACTCACAACCACATGTTCTCACATTTTTTTCTATAGACAACACTCATGTTCTCATATTTGTTTCTATAAAAAATACACAGAACCACAGGTTCTCACATTTTTTCTATAGAAAAAATCACAGACCCACAGTTTATATTTTTTCTATAGAGAAAATTCACAGAACCACAGTTTCTCATATTGTTTTTCTATAGAGAAAATGCACAGAACCACAGTTTCTTATATTGTTTTCTATAGAAAAAATTATCAGAACCACAGATTTTAATTTTTTTCTACAGAAAAAAATTCTCAGAACCACAGGTTTTATTTCTTTCTACAGAAAAAATCACAGACCCACAGTTTGTCATATTTTTTTTCTATAGTAAACACACTCACAGAACCACAGGTTGTAATATTTTTTTCTATAGAAAAAATTCACAGAAACGCAGGTACTGATATTATTTCTACAGAAAAAAAAAACACAGAACCACAAAATCTCATATTTTTTATCTATAGAAGAAAAATTCACAGAACTACAGATTGTCATATTTTTTCTATTAAAAAAAGTTTCAACATCTCTTTTTTAATCTATAGAAAAAATTAAAAAAAAACATGATACGGTATATAACGTTATTTCGGTATTTTGATGAGGTTGGATACCCAGATACCCAGATTGAAAGTTATGTCTATATAATAAAATTCACAGAACCTCAAGTTCTAATTTTTCCTGAATTGATATATTATCTACTATAAATATTTTCAAATTATATAATTTAGTAGTGTTTGGCGGGTTATTTGGGATACCATTTGTATTTTGTTTTTGCAAAATAGTCACGGTCACAACGTTATGTGCATTCGTCACAAAGTGACGACACATAGCAGTGGGAAATGTATTGTAGTTGTCTGTAAATGCCTTGTTGACCACGAAGTCAGGCGCCAACGAAACGAACTTCTCATTGGGGTCGTATCGCTGGTAACGTAAGAACTTCGAATTGTCACAAGAGACATTTGGGTTTGAAAGGTTTTTTGTAAAGAAGCTATTAATAGCTTCTGGGGAGAATATCCCAACAAAAAACTAAGGGAACTGATGAGGATCAGTGGCGAGATCCGAAACTATAGTCTTCCCTGCCTTACCCCTCGGCGGACAATGCCATACATTCCCCACTAATAAATAGTTGTTTTTTATAAAAACAACAAACTGGGATTAAGCCTGACTATTTTGCAAAAACATTATATAATTTAGATATTTTTTCCTACCATAGATATATTATCAATAGAGTCAATCATCCTATAAAGATAAAATGTGTACCAAAGATAAAGTATCAAAGGTTAAAATGTTCAATTAATTATCCATTACAGGTAAATTAACTGTAATAGATAAATTATCCACAACATATAAATTTATCCACTATGGATAATTTATCCACTATAGATAAATTATCCACCATGGATAAATTATTCCCAATATATAAATTATCTACCATGGATAAATTATCCACTATGGATAAATTATCCACTATGGATAAATTATCCGCGATAGATAAATTAGTTATTACGGATAAATTATTACTGAAGATAAATTATGCACTACAGATAAAATATTCAATATGGTTAAATTATCCACTATGAATCAACTATCCAATATGGATAAATTATCCCCTATAGATAAATTATCAACCATAGATAAATAATCCATCATAGATAAATTATCCACTATGTATAAATTATCCATTATGGATAAATTATCCACTATGTATTAATTATCCATTATGGGTAAATTATCCACTATGGATCAATAATTATATACTATAGATAAATTATCCAATATGGATAAAGTATACACAGTGTACAATGGATAAATTTTCCACCATATTGTATAAATTATCCACTATGGATAAAATATACACTATAGATAAATTTGCCCAATATGGATAAATTATCCACTATGTATATATTATCAACTATTATAAATAATCCACAATTCATAAATTATCTACTATAGATAAATTATTCACAATTGATAAATTATGGATAAGTTATACATTATAGATAAATTATGCACTATAAAAAATTATCCACTATAGATAAATTATAAATTATTTACAATGGATAAATTATCCACTATACATATTTTATTCACTATGGATAAATTATCCCCTATAGATAAATTATCCACTATAAATAAATTATCCAAATTTTCTACTATGGATAAATTTTCCATTATTGAAAAATTATCGACTATAGATAAATTATCCATTATGGACCAATTATTCACTATGGACAAATTATTCACTATGGATAAATTATACATTACAGATAAATTACCTATAATAGATAAATTATCTATTTTGGAAAATTATACAATATATAAATTATTCTCTACAGATAAATTAACTATTACAGATAATTTATCCATTATAGACAAATTATAAATTATGGATAAATTATCTATATGGGTATGACTATTATCTATTTTATAGATTATCCAATATATAAATCATCAAATTTAGATAAATTCTCCAATATAGATAAATTCTCCACTATAGATAAATTATACACCCAGAATAAATATGGATAAATACATCCTTGTTTTTAAATTCTATATTTTATCTATAGTGGATAAACTATAGAATATAGATAAATAGTTTGGATTGAAGATTTTGCAGGATAAATTACCTATAATGCAAATTCAATTACAAACAAGCCCTAAAATGTAAATTTAAAACTTATAGATAAGTTAGCCGCCTTCTCCCCGATGTTAATCTCAGGTTTAGATAATTATAGACATTTTTTAATTTAATTTGTTCAGATAAAACATCTGTGTCATTTGTGCGAAGTGATGTTCAAATTACTGCAGTTAGGCACTCGAGTTGAGAATTTATCCTCTTCAGATTCGAATAAAAAAAAATGGTTGGTTAATTTATTCTCATGAATTAAATTCATAAAATAAAAGGCAAAGAGGATCAACGACCAAGCAACAGGAAAAAAGAACAATAAAAATATAAATAAATATTAAGACAAAATATGGCAATAGTTTCCAAGAAATAAATTTCGCCGTAAAAAAAAACAAAAGAAGTAGCCGAAGTGTGCAGTAGATGATCGGCCTATAAAAAAAACCCCAGACACTCACTCCATAAATAACAATCGGGGTTTATTTACATATTTCCATATATGTATGTATATGGGAAATTGAGAATGTAATATTATTTCCCCCCCGAGATTGAATATTGAAAACTTTGAACAAAACAAAGAATTGCAACAAAAGACAATGAAAAAAATGAAAATAAACAGAGATAATTGCGTTAAGAAGAGGTGTATGTGCTTTTTACGTTTCAACTGAAACACAAAAGAACTTAAGTTAATTAAAAAAAAATTCTAAAAATTTGAAAACAAATAGTTTAGATTTTTTTAATTTTAACAATTATTTTGTTTTTGCAAAATAGTCAGGCTTAATCCCAGTTTGTTATTTTTATAAAAAACAACTATTTATTAGTGGGGAATATATGGCATTGTCCGCCGAGGGGTAAGGCAGGGAAGACTATAGTTTCGGATCTCGCCACTGATCCTCATCAGTTCCCTTAGTTTTTTGTTGGGATATTCTCCCCAGAAGCTATTAATAGCTTCTTTACAAAAAACCTTTCAAACCCAAATGTCTCTTGTGACAATTCGAAGTTCTTACGTTACCAGCTTGTTGGTATTACCAACAACAACTAGCAATACCAACAACAACGTTATGTGCATTCGTCACAAAGTGACGACACATAGCAGTGGGAAATCTATTGTAGTTGTCTGTAAATGCCTTGTTGACCACGAAGTCAGGTGCCAACGAAACGAACTTCTCATTGGGCTCGTATCGCTGGTAACGTAAGAACTTCGAATTGTCACAAGAGACATTTGGGTTTGAAAGGTTTTTTGTAAAGAAGCTATTAATAGCTTCTGGGGAGAATATCCCAACAAAAAACTAAGGGAACTGATGAGGATCAGTGGCGAGATCCGAAACTATAGTCTTCCCTCCCTTACCCTTCGGCGGACAATGCCATATATTCCCCACTAATAAATAGTTGTTTTTTATAAAAACAACAAACTGGGATTAAGCCTGACTATTTTGCAAAAACAAAATACAAATGGTATCCCAAATAACCCGCCAACACTACTTTAACAATTATGTTTTTCTGTGGGTTCTCTGTGGGTCCATCGTTCCCTTATCAACATGTATTCCACATTTGTTTAGTGTTTTGTTTTGAAAATTTATGAATTATGTTTATTTGCATTCCAGCCAGCCGGCCAAAGAATCATCCACATACATATGCCTGAAATATACATACACATGTATATGTGAGTGCATACGTAAACGACCTTCACAATTAGCGAGATACTATGTTGCCATTCAACAGTTCATTCTTGTATTTTTTGTCGGTGTTTATTATTTTTATATTTATGTTTTTTTTTGCTTTATTATTTTATTTCGGTGCTCGGCTAAAAGATTTACGTCAAAGAAATCGAGAAATGCGCGTTAATGATTGCAGGAAAAACGCCAAGGCGAAGCAAGCGAAAAAAAAATGAAAAATAAGAATGAAAATCTTCTTCTTGTTGTGAAAAACGACCAAATGAACGACTGACCGAATAACCAAATGGCCTGTGTGTCCTCCCCCTTCCACACACACACACACACAACACAAAATATTGAAAAAAACGTAGCTATGTATTTTCAAATATCGAAATAATAATGATTTAAAATAATTAAAAACTGATAAACATTTTTTTGCGGACTAATTTGGGCAGCGGCCGAACTTTACAATGCTACAAAAAATCCATTTTCCGTTTTATGCGGGTGAGAACCTTTCAAGATGTAGTTGTTGTTTTGATTTTAGACACAATATAAAAATTATTTCATTCAAGCGGGGGCAATGTATCTCACAAACATGACCATAAATTATGTTGACTGACTGCACACGTTGAACGTGAGTGAAACAGAGAGTGAGTGGGACGAATTGGGCTTTTCTTTTTGTTAATTAGAAAGGAAAACAAATATGTTCTATTTAAAAAAAAAATAGAAAAACATAATTCTATAAATTTTTAGGCAACATAAATTATGAGAAAAAAACAATAACAACTAAATATACATGTATACGAAAATAATGGGGAATCGAAAGTGAGAGAGATGGGGACAAAGTTTATTTGAAATTAGCATCCGTACATTAATTATCTATATTTTATATATCTACTAGCAGACCCGGCAAACGTTGTTTTGCCTTATCAGAATTGCATCAATATAAGGTTGGTAAAAATTTACGAATTCATGGAAAATATATTTCAGAAACTATTTGCCATTAAATGTATGTCAAATTTTAGCCATAAAAAAATAAGCATTATATTTTCCTCATGACGGCAAACCTTCATGTACTGAAAGCCCAATATACTTAGTAATATTGTTATTGTTAAATATTAAATTATGTCAGTATGTGTGGTATTTCATTTTATGACTTGGTCGATCTTATTCCACCAAACATTTTTAAGAAGAAGGTCAAGTTTTGATCTAATTACTCTTATCTCAAAAGATAATTTAGTATTGATGGCGTAATTACTATTCCTATTTTGATCACATACGATTCATAAGTCCTTTGGATCATCAAATTGGTGCATACGTTCTTGAGTTATATAAAATACAACATTCAATTACATATCTCAACCCACTGCAATTAAAAACAACCAAAGGAAAATGTGAGTCAAATTGGTGCAGTCGTTCTCAGTGGAAACATTTTTCTCCTCATGAAAAGTATATTATAGGAACAATAAAGGCACAAATAAATTAGACACCTAGAGGATCTAATGCGCAATTTTCTCCATATTGGATTCGAATTTATATATATATAGGTATTTGTAATCTTATGGAGCGAATTTTTCATGGACATAACAACATATGTATATATATGTATTATCAAAAATAATGCTGGTTTGGTGTTCTATTTAAAATATGTTCAACTTTCAGACAATGATTCAGTATCGTGTGAGGTATATGTCATATGTTGGTTTTATAACATAGGCAAATTGGCTTACCATTATTTTGCGTTTTTAAATCTCTTTATCATCGGTCCATATTTTGGCATAGTACGATTTTATGTACTTTTAAAGTAGTAACAAATACCCTATAAATTGTCTTTAATTCGGTATTTCATATAGAGTAAAGAACTTTTCTGTAAATTGTCGGTATAGTATCACTTTATGATATATGTCCCACATTGCCTACCATTGCAAATTGGTCCCACATAAAAAAAATTGGATTCAAATCGTTCCCATCAAATAATTTTACATAATTTTTGCAAATAGATTTAAATTAATTTTACTTACTAACTTTCACGAAAATAAGTTATGTATGAATCGGTGTCGGAATACTTAACGTCGGCACACGCCGATTAAGCACCCAACCTCTTATTGGTGCAGTAGTTCTTGAGTTACGGTTCAAAAACTCAAAAATACTAAATATCGCGCCATCTTTCGGATGAACTTCAAACTAAACAGAAACACTCCTCACGCCCCATAAAGCATGTATATAAAATTTGGTCCAAATCGGTGCAGTAGTTTTTGAGTTTAGCGATCACGAACATACACGTAATTTTTATATATATAGAGATTATCGTTAAGTATGCGTACGAATTTATTCACTTCAAAAGTTAAATACATGTATTTCAATGAATGTTACACAAATGCGCTTTGCGTATCAAAATATAAAGTTGAAAATTGTCAACATTGACAATGCGTATTCGAATTGTTTTTCTTTTTTTTTTTTGAAAATTGAATTTGTCTTTAAGGACATCGAATCGTATGAGCAATATTTTTATGGAATATTTGGAGCTCAAAAAAAAAAGTCGTCCTGTGGTAATTCATTTCCTGTTGTAGAGAGATAGAAAAAAAATGTTTTAAAAAATATTAATTTTTCGATATGTCATCTCAAAAATATTTTGTAATGAACTGTAGAGTTACCAACGAATTTGTCCTTATGGATTTTTATTATACTCATCGAGGGCCTTTTTCATCATAAGGATATCCACTATGAAAAATTATTTACTATGGATAAATTATGTACTATAGATAAATTATCTATTGTCTACTATGAATAAATTATCTACTATGAATAAATTATCTACCAAAGATAAATTATCTACTATTGACAAATTATCTACTAAAAATAAATTATACACTATGGATAAATTATCTACTATAGATAAATTATCTACTATCTTATCTACTATGAATAAATTATTTACCATGAATATAGTATTTACTATAGATAAATTATCTAGTATAGATTATCTACTATGGATAAATTATCTACTATAGATAAATTAACTACAAATTATCTACTAAAAATAAATTATACACTATGGATAAATTATCTACTATAGATAAATTATCTACTACAAAATATAGTATTTACTATAGATAAATTATCTATTAAAAATTAAATTATACACTATGAATAAATAATGTATAAAAATTATCTACTATAGATAAATTATGTACTATGAATAAATTATCTTTTATGGATAAATTAATATGGATAAATAATGTACTATGGATAAATTGTGTACTATGGATAAATTATCTACTATAGATAAATTATGTACTAAAAATAAATTATACACTATGGATAAATTATATACTATAGATAAATTATCTACTATGGATAAATTATCTACTATGAATAAATTATTTACTATGAATATATTATTTACCATAGATAGTATTTATGGATAAATTATCTACTATAGATAAATTATCTACTATGGATAAATAATGTACTATGGATAAATTGTGTACTATGGATAAATTATCTACTATAGATAAATTATGTACTATGAATAAATTATCTATTATGGATAAATTATCTACTATGGATAAATTATCTACTATGGATAAATTATGTACTACAGATAAATTACCTACTATGAATAAGTTATCTACTATAAATAAATAATCTACCATAGATAAATTATCTACTATGACAAATTATCTACCAAAAATAAGTTATACACTATGGATAAATTAATTACTATGAATAAATTATCTACTATGAATGTATTATCTACTATAGATAAATTATCTAATATGGATAAATTATCTACTATGGTGAATTATATACTATGGATAAATTATGTACTATAGATAAATTATCTACTATGAATAAATTATCTACTATAGATAAATTATGAAATATGAATAAATTATACACTATAAATTTTCCAAATATCCACTATGTATAAATTATCTACTAAAGATAAAATATTTACTACGGATAAATTATTTGCCCTACAGACTATGAAATCCATTTTGCACTATTGAGTAATTTATCTAGTGTGGTTATTTATATGTAATTTTTCTATATTGGATTATACTTTATCTATATTGAATAAAATATAATTTAACCATAGTGCATTACAATGGGTAATTTGATCAATGTGGATAATTTATCTATAGTCGAAAATTTATCCCTTGGGGAAAAATTTATCTTATGTGAATAATGTTATTATAATTAGATAATTTATCCATAGCAGATGATTTTTCCAAAGTTTACTCATTTTTCTAAAGTGAATAATTTATCCGTAACGACTAATTTATTCCTGTTGGTTAATTTATTCCTAGCAGATAATTTATCCATAGTGGATTATTTATTTCTAATGATAATTTATAGTGCATAGATAAGTTATAGTATATAATTGATCAATAAGGGATAATTTATCATTATAGTTATAATTTATCTGCAGTGAATAATTTAGCCCTTGTTGATAAATTATCTTAAACGGATAATTTCTTCAGTGGATAATTTATGCATTTATCTTTCATGGATAATCTATCAATAACACAATTGTTCATACAAATAATAATTCATAACTTTGGATTATTTATCTATAGATAAATTTATTTTAGTTTATTTGTAGCATTTTAAATATAATCATATGAAGGCTATTATACATATTTTTGGCCTAGGCAACAAGACAACTAACATTTCCATTAGAATCTCTTGACATTTTCAATATAAAAAAGATCTCCTTTATGTAGAAAACATGAAGAGGTTCTTCTATTTGTAGAAGACCTGAAAATGGCCTTCTCTCTGTAGAACTCCTTAATAAGAACTTTATCCGTTGATGACTGAAATAATATCCTACCTATAAAAAAAAACAATTTCGGAGGGGGCAAATGAGATTCGATAATTAATTTGAGCCATGAAAAGGATATAATTTATATTCGATATTCGATTTTCATTGTTAGGCCAGATATACATATAAATCAGCCCTCGCACTGAAGCTAAGGCATCAAAAATTTGTGTTAGGGGTTTGGGACGTTTTGTAAACGAGCTAAAGTCCGAAAGTCTAAAGCCAGACAGTCTTTATAGACTGACAAAATTATTGCAAAGTGATAAGAGCTTGAGGAGATGCACTTTTATAGATGAGGCCAATAAATGTTTATAGAGGGTCTGATGGATCGGAGAACGAATAGAAAATATTTTTACCTGTGACGAACTTTTATAGGTGAGGCTAATAAATGTTTATGGTCTGATGTTTATAGAGGGTCGCGAACGAATGTGCGAAAGAATCAGCGAATATTTATAGGGGTGCCAAAGGATCATGAAGACATTTGGAGAAACGCTTTCGCTGACATCTGTCGCTTACACAACTTAACACAACACATTCTAGACTTAATTCAGTACCCTATACCAAAATTCGTGCAAATCGAAAGATATATAGGGTCTTTGGTGCACCAATTACCTTAAATCGGATGAAAACACATATGGGAGCTATATCTAAATCTGAACCGATTTTCACGAAACTTGGCAGACATCATTCTCGATCTTATTCATAACTCTGTGCCAAATTTCGTGCACATCAAAAAATTTCCAGGGACTTTAGTGGAATATTTACCTAAAATCGTGCGAAGCTATATATGGGAGCTATATCTAAATCTGAACCGATTTTCACGAAACTTTGCACACATCATTCGTGACCTTATTCATTACGCTGTGCCAAATTTCGTGCAAATCGAAAGATATATAGGGACTTTGGTGCACCATTTACTTAAATCGGACGAAAATATATATGGGAGCTATATCTAAGCTATATCCAATTCGGATCATAAATGCGACCTGTACTTTGTTTACAATTTAACATGGACAGACGGACGGACATGCATAAATCGACTTTGAAAGTGATTCTATGCATATTCGCAAAAGGAGCCATGGGTCTATCTCGATTATTTTTGTCTGTTACAAACATATGCACAAAGACATAATACCCTGTACCACAGTGTGGTGAAGGGTATAAAAATGAACTTAAACCACTTACATTATATATATAGATTATATATCCTATAGAAGGATCAGGGGTACTTTATAAACCAATAAAGGTTTTCTGATCATCGAAGACATGATATTTACGATCTAATGGAGGTGATCTCGTTTATCCATTAAGGATACCATTAGAAGAACGTTTGGTCTGAACCTGTTGTAGAATTATATTGAAAAAAAAACATTAAAACTCGAATTATCGAAAAAAACTTCGACTTATGGGGACTTGGAGTTAAGAAATTAATTGTAATTTTCCTCCTTAGTGCTATTGTCACTACTAGTACTACTTCGACAAGAAACAGCCCGACATTTTTCGGGACTTATTGGATACAATCGTCATAACAATTTCAAAATTTTAATTGGATCCCTTACTACGATAAATGAATTCTACCAAATTAGAAAAAAATAATAAAAAAAATGCATTAATTGTTGCTGTTGTTCTTATCATTAATTAAAATGTTGTTAATAGCGTGATAGGCATCAGTGACGATTGTGGTGCATGCCATAACATTCTTTGCAATTTTGCACTCTACTGTAAAACAACAACAACAACAACAAAACTCGCACACACACCCAAAAGAAAAAATTGGCGTACATCAGCATCAAACAACCTAACCATCCAACCACCCACCCACATGCTAGCCAAGAAGACGGCATTCAATACGTCAAAAAAAAAAATAAATAAAGAAAGCATTCGCGCACACACACACGCACATATCCACATTTAGACCTAACAAACATACCCATACAACAACAATAACAAAATAATAATAATCCCTGTGAACAACAAAAAACAATTGATAGACAGACAGGTGATATTTTTGTACTTAGCTCCTCTACCCACTGCCCTCTTTCCTAATGCAAAATCTCTCGTTGGCAAAAACCACAAAATTGCACCTGGCCCATTGTAAAAGCCCATTGCCGGCTATTGCAGATGCTACCCCAATTGCCTGGCCTTAGATATTAAGGTTACACAGATCTTTGTTCAACTATGAGAGGGAATAGGATCGAATAGTAGGAATGAGGGGGGCAGCCATCATAAATGTTCATCAAAAACTACAACAACAAAAAAGTGGCAAGCATGTATCAATATTAAAATTACGACCAAGACCAAGAAAAGCTATTAGAAAATGTATTTTTACAAAAAACAAAAAAATAGATATCAAAACTATATCGAATTGATTTTTGCCTAAATGGCAAAAACTAACTTGGCAAAGAATTGCATAAATGTATGGCGTTGCTGGCCGACTGCTAATGTCGGTGGCAGTGGTGGTACGCGATATGTTATTTGGTGCTAGACCGGAAACAACACTTTTATTTTTAAATTTTTGTTTGAAAACAATATTTTGCTGTTTAGAAAATTTCACAGCAAATTTAGAAAAAAAAAATAAATAAACTAAAAAACAGCAACAGCAACAACAAGAAAATACCAATAATTTTTTTTCTTCACTGAAGACGAGGGTGTTATGGAAAGTTGTGGGAGAAGAGAAAAAAATTTAATTTTTTTTCAAATAAATTAACAATAGATACCGATAAAGGCTCTTTGAAAATAGCAAGGAATAATTTCAGAAAATGTAGAGTGAAACTTTCTGAAGTAATCTATATAAAGGTGGTTTAAAGATCCTGTGGATTCCTTATAGATATAACCTATCTATAAAATCTATGAATCCTGTAGTAATTCTCCGAAGATTCCCAAATTGCACCAAATCCTCACATTGGTTTATAAAGTAAACCTGGTTGTTCCTGAAGAGTCTATGTACCTTCTGTTTGTCCAAAAACGGCTAGATGGTAATACACTTCACCCCGTATGAATATGCCATGATTCTTATGCACCTTAAAAATATATATTTCAGAGGTCCTATATAATGATTCCCTGATTATCCATCTCTTGTATAAATATTTTCCGATCCTCTACAAACATTTCCTGATCTCTTAGCTACTGGTCTTGCATGTCTCCCATAGACTCCTTCATCATTTACTCCTCCCTAAAGTCTTAATGATTCTTTAGCACCAATATGAATATACCCTGAACCTTCACCTTCTGTAATTTCATTTATCCTAACTATTGGCCCAACTTCATGTTAGGTTAGATTAAATGACCCTGTAATACCATAATCAGCATCAAACAGTTCAAAATAATTCTTGGATTTTTCCGACTATAGAGAAAGGTGACTTTTCGATAGATTTCCGGAACATTTTCATAAATGTCAAGTCCCATTCATCAAATACCCACCGCTCGTCTATAAAAGCTACATGGTATTTTACAACTCTTCTTTAGACACTTTCATAATTTACTGCGCTATAAAGTCTTCATGCTCCTTTAGCAACCCTATGAATATTCCATCATCTTTCAGTTCCTTAAAAAATATTATCTAATACTTCAGGCCTTCATGTTCGAAATGTTAGCTCCAATGATCCCATACGACCATAAACCACAACAAACAGTAAACAAATAACTATTGGGTTTTCCGACCGTATATCCGAAATTTTTTTCTGTTAATCGTAGTTGGGAATGATCTTTATCAGGCAAACTTCGATGGATTTCCGCACCTCTATAAATATTCTCTGATTATTCAGGTCCTCCAAAGAAATTCCCAAATGCTCGTCCACAAAGCCATCCTTACATTACCTTATCGATAATGACACTCTGGCTTCAGTTCGTCTATAGACTCCCATCATAAGCTTGTCTATACTCTTTGGTTTCAGCTCGTCCACAAAAACTCCCTGATCATTAATCTCGTCATTCAGCCTCCTTCTATAAAGGATCCTTAATATTGCAGCTTGTCTTCAACACGCCCATACAGAACTTCAGGTCATCTATAAAGGCTGCTTCTTGATTTCATCCCTTCAGTAAAGATTCTCTGATACTTCAACTCGCCTATAAAGATTTCCCGAACTCAGTTCGTCTAATAGATTCCTTGATGCTTCAACTCGTGTATAAAGACTCCCTGCTCCTTCTACTTGGCTATTAGATCGTCTATAAGGCTCCCGTGCTTCATTTCTCCTTTCAGCTCGTCTATAAAAGACTCCCTTCAGCTCGTCTATAAAAACTCCCCTCAGCTTCTCTATAAAGACTGGTCTTTAAAGGTTCTCGTATATAATGGCTCTGGATTCAGATTATCTATAATGAATCTCCGTGGATTTAAGTTGCATATAAAGTCTCCCTGATCACTGAGACTTCCTTCAGCTCGTCTATGAAAGACTCCCTTTAGCTCGTCTATGAAAGACTCCCTTTAGCTCGTCTATGAAAGACTCCCTTTAGCTCGTCTATGAAAGACTCCCTTTAGCTCGTCTATGAAAGACTCCCTTTAGCTCGTCTATGAAAGACTCCCTTTAGCTCGTCTTTTTTTTTTTTTTTTTTTTTTTTTTTTTTTTTTTTTTATTCTTTATTCTTTATTGAAGTGTATATTAAAATTTACAATACATTTTCCCGCGAAGCTTTTAGCTTGTCTGCAGGATGATCTTAGTAGTAATTTATATATATACATTTTACAATTTCATTTCAACAGTTCAACTGTAGATTATCAGACATTTCCAAAAAATCTTATATTCGAAGATTATAAGCTTATTAAGTGGTTTTTCAATAGTTTTTTTCTTTTCATTTTATTTCTAATATTAAATATTTCCAGGGGCAGTTCATTTAGGGCACTTGGGAGGCTGACCTCAAGAGCTCTTCTGCCATATTCGTTTTTGAAACTGGGTATCTTGTATCTCCCTTGTGCCTGTCTTCTTGTGTTTATATTGTGGTCGATATGTTGCAACAGCGAGTTATCATCAGAGAATTCGCTTGTGATTACAGATTTGTAGAGATTTTTTATGTTGAGAATATGCAGCTTTTTATGTATACTGTTGTTGTTACATTGTCGTGCTGTGGAGCGTTGAGTACCTACAGAGTTTGAATGTTGGTCGTATAAATTTGATTTATTAAGGCTTTTCTGAAGTATTTTCAAAACTCTGTTTTGGGCAGTTTGTAATATTGAAATATTCGCTGAATTTCCCCAAGAAGTTATTCCATGCCTCAGATAGGATTCTGCTAATGAAAAATATGCTTGTCGGATGACATGATATGGAGCACAATTGCTTAGGTGATAAATGGCGTATGATGATTTTCTAAGTTTTTTTATGACGTTATCAATATGTGACTTCCATTTAAAGTGAGTGTCCAATATCACACCAAGATATTTATATGTGTCGACTACTTCTATCTTAGTTGTGCAGTTATCGACATATTGATCGTTGGTTGTATCATTTGTATGTATACATTCATAATTGTGAAATATTATTGAAATATCTGTTCCTGGTGTGTGTCTTGTTCGAAAGTGCATAAGCTTCGTCTTACTAGCATTAATGACCAGGCCATTATCGTGACACCATCTGGTTAGCTTATTCATCTCCGATTGCATCCTTCGTTCTGCAGAACGTAAGGATGTATCTGATACTAATATTGCAGTATCATCAGCATACGAGAAGGCAATGCTATCGTTGAGTGTTTTGATCATGTCGTTTGTGTATATGATGAAGAGAATAGGTCCGAGTTTAGATCCTTGCGGGACACCATACTCTGAGGTGTATTTATCACTTGTGGTGTTGTCTATTTTGACTTTAAACGTGCGGCATTTTATGTAGTCTTCAAACCATTTTAGACATTGGCCTCTTATTCCGTTTTTTTCTAAAATGCTCAGTAGCCTTTGATGTGACAGAGTGTCAAATGCCTTGCTGAAATCAATGAACATTGCTAGGCAGTGTTTGTTTTCAGATAAATTCTTGTTGATTTCGTTTGAAAAGTGTCCCAAGAGTTTATTAATGCTTTTTCCTTTTTGAAATCCATACTGGCTTTTATTTATAATACTATATTTTTTCAAAAAATTATTAAGTCTTCGTGTCACAATCTCTTCTAAAACTTTTTCAATGATGGGGAGAAGTGATATTGGCCTATAATTTTCGTATGACGATTTAGGGCCACTCTTGTAAATTGGTCTGATTATGGACGTTTTCAGGATATCAGGAACAACTGATTCGAAGAAGCTTTTGTTTATCAAAGTTGTTATCACAGGTGCTAGTATTTCAGAATTATTTTTGAGATCGATTGGTCTTATACCATCACAACCTGGACCCTTTTTTGTATTTAGGCTATTCAAAACGTTTGCTACTTCTGCAACATTTGTATTTTCTAAATATATGGAATTTGGTACGCTATTTTCAAATGATGTCAGTGTAGTCTTTGTACAGTTGTGTACAATGTTTTCAACATTTCTTTTAAACTGTTTTGCAAAGTTTTCTGCGATTATCACTGTGTTTTGATTGGCAAAATTAATTTTGAGGGTCTCGTCTATGCTGTAACTCTTCTTTCCAATTACCTCGTTTATCGTTTTCCAAGTGTCTCGAATATTATTTCGGCTTTGGATGAATTTGTTGTAATAATATGCATTCTTAGCAAATATGATCGTTTTATTAAGTTGGTTGTTAAAAGTTTTGTAGAGTCTTTGATTGAGTACTGTTTTAGATTTTCGGTATTTCTTGTACAACTTATCTCTCACACAACAACATTTTATTAGCTCATCAGTCAACCAAGGATGTCCATTTCTGTTTTTCATTTTGGATTTAATTTGTTTAGTTGATTTTTCGTATATTTCAGAAAAAGTCTTGAAAATTTTATTAAAAAGGTCATTTGACCCGTTAGCTTCAACTACGATTTGGTTCCAATCGATTTTTCTTATTTCATTATTTACTTTTTTATTATTAGGTTTTTCATTCATGGATTTTTGATTAGATTTGTTGGTTGTTACAACATCTATTTCCATACTCCCAAATATTGAAAAGTGGTCCGAAATCGTTGTGGTTATTATAGCAGTTTTAATATTGTTTGTTGCATTATGTCTTATAAACAGGTGATCGATGCAACTTTTTCTGCCAGTACGATCATCCTCTCGAGTTATCCCAGTTACAAGACACTCGAGGCCATTGGATGCGCACATGTCTAAATAATTTTTAACCGACAAGGTGTTTGCGTTGATGTCAATGTTCATATCGCCGACTAATATGATGTCTTCTTTTTTATTTACTTTATTTATGCTGCAGTCCAGTTCTTTAATAAAGTTTTTGATGTTCGAACAGGGAGGACGGTAACATGGAATTAGTGTTGTGGTTTTGTTGGAACCTAATTTCATTTGTATTTGCATAGATTCAAAGTGTATTGTTTTTGTGGTAATAATTTGAAAAGACATTTGATCTGCTATGTACACTGCAATACCTCCTCCTCGGTTTTCTCGATTTAGGAATGTGGAATTGTAGCCATTTATTTTGTAAAATTGAATTTCATCATCATTTATATTAGTTTCAGTTAAAATTATTATTTCAATTTTGTTTAATATGTCCTTTATTCTTGTTAGAAATTCGGTAAAATTCTTCCGAAGTGATCGAATATTCATACAAATTAAAGATATTGTTTTGGTATTTATATGTTCATTAAGTTCATTGAAGGTGTCCAATAGTGTAATCGTATAATTCATTTTTTGTTTATTTGTTTTGTACTATTTGTAATATTTAATTTACGGTTTTATAAAAAAATTATTTTTTCATAAAAAAAGTTTCGAAAAAAATTAGGCTGTGTTTCTTGTTTTTATTATTTTGTAACAGAAGTATATTCTTCAATTTGTAAAGTGAAAAAAAAAAATTAAATTTTATTTATTGATCTGCATTGATCTTTTCAATGTCTGATTGGTTATTTATAATTATTTGCGCACAATTTTCATTTCTTTTCGCATATATGCGACCATCTTTCACCCACACATATCTCCAACCATTCTCCTTTGCCTTTGTTTTTGCCATCCATAAAATACGCCTATTATCCGCAGTCAGTTCATCGTTTATATAGATGAATCTGTTTGTTGGGTTATTATTTTCATCATCGAGTACATTTTCATCCACTCGATGTCTCTTCATCTTTCTCATTATCTCCTTTTTCTTATTTAGAGAAGAGAACTCCACTATTATTTTGTTTTTCGTTTTTATACTGTAGGCATTATCAATATGAGCGTCGGTTACATCGACGCCTACAGAGGCTGCAACTTTTTTTACCACCGCCTCTGCTCCCATTACAACTGCATTAGCATTAGTTATTTCGATGTTTTTCTCTAACGCTTTTTGCTCAAGTCTTCTTATCTTGTTGTCCATTTCTCTAATTTGCTTGCTTTTCTCAAGGTCTTTATTCTGAAGTTCAACGACCTGAGAAGAGATATTTGAGAGTGTATTATTTATTTTGTTGAGACTCTCAGCCATGTAGTTGTTAGATGCGGTCAATGCGTTCATGTTGTTTATCATTTCTCTCATTGCTGATTTGATTTCTCCCATATCAACTCTCAGTTCAGCATAGTCACTGTTATTGTTGTTACCTTTCGGCGCAATGGTAGTTTTGATGTTGTTGTTAGTGGCGCTGGTTGTTGGTCCATCTTTAAACCGTTTGCTGTTATCATTGAGTACATCATCAGCATCTTCGTTCTCTTGATCTCTTTGTTTTTTCTGTTGATGGTAACTGCCGTGTGGTTGTTGTGATGCTTCTTCAGCACCAAGAGATTGCTGTTTTGATGTTGTTTGTGTATCATCCTGATACACGAACGTCTTATAGATGTTGTTGGGGGATTTTTGTCTAGGTTTGCAAATCTCGCATTTCCACTCCAATTTTCGTGCAGTACTCATTGTTTTATAACTCGCCTCAGAGAGCACAGTGCAGGGTGAGAAATGAAATTTCCTATCGCAGCAGCGACACCATACGTAGTTGTTGGTGTTTATTGCTGTTTTACATTTGCTGCACATAGTTGTTGGCACTTGTAAGAAATCCATATTTATGTTAAAAAATGGGAAAAATATCAACGATACGACGATGCGCGAAAATTTGGAACACGTCCGCTTACTTGAAAAGCTTCAACTCGTCTATGAAAGACTCCCTTTAGCTCGTCTATGAAAGACTCCCTTTAGCTCGTCTATGAAAGACTCCCTTTAGCTCGTCTATGAAAGACTCCCTTTAGCTCGTCTATGAAAGACTCCCTTTAGCTCGTCTATGAAAGACTCCCTTTAGCTCGTCTATGAAAGACTCCCTTTAGCTCGTCTATGAAAGACTCCCTTTAGCTCGTCTATGAAAGACTCCCTTTAGCTCGTCTATGAAAGACTCCCTTTAGCTCGTCTATGAAAGACTCCCTTTAGCTCGTCTATGAAAGACTCCCTTTAGCTCGTCTATGAAAGACTCCCTTTAGCTCGTCTATGAAAGACTCCCTTCAGCTCGTCTATGAAAGACTCCCTTCAGCTCGTCTATGAAAGACTCCCTTTAGCTCGTCTATGAAAGACTCCCTTTAGCTCGTCTATGAAAGACTCCCTTTAGCTCGTCTATGAAAGACTTCCTTTAGCTCGTCTATGAATGACTCCCTTTAGCTCGTCTATGAAAGACTTCCTTTAGCTTGTCTATGAAAGACGCCATTTAGCTCGTCTATGAAAGACTCGCTTTAGCTCGTCAATATAGACTCCATTCAGCTCGTCAGAACCTCTAATTATATTCGCGGATCCCTCAGGTCCTTCATACCAACTTCCCCATAATTTGGGTCTTATATACCTAGACGGTCTTAATATTCTGTGTTAGCTCGTCTATAAAACCCTTTTCCATGACCCTTCAGCTCGTCTATAAAGACTCCCTTTAGCTCTTTTATACAGACACCCTCCAGCACCTCTATAAATACTTCCTTCAGCTCGTCTATAAAGACTCCCTTTAGGTCGTCTATAAAGAAGTTTTTTTCCGAATTTGAAACCTTATCAAATGCCCCTCGTTAAAATTATTTATGGCATTTGCAAAAATACACATTGATGTATGAATGCATGCTTGTGTGTGTTTGTTTGTGTTTTGTATTGTATTTGTATTAAATACGTAGATAGATCCCGACATAAATAACAACTTTCACTTAACGGATGATTTTTCAAAAAAAAAAAAAAACATTTTCGCAATATTTTCATAACACAGATATTAAAGAGAGAGTGAGAGAAAATAAATTGGCGAGGGACAAGAAAAGAAACAAGGAAGAGGACAGGTAAATGGCAAATTATGCAAATGAGATAAACAAGAGAATCCCATACTTAAGAATAATAAAAATGCGATCAACTTTTCTTCTCTTAGGAAAAATACTCTTTATTTTCGATGAAGCAAAGAGAAATTGGTAAAAAGCAAAATAAAGTTGATTAGAGAGTTTAATTTTTGAAATAAATCTACAAAAAGGAAAAAAATACACAACACAACCATGTCTAGAATAAATTAAAAAAAAGAAAATTTTGTTAAAGAAAATACAATTATATTTTTGTATTTGTTTTTCTTGTTTGTGCTTTTTTGATATTTTTGTTTTTCTCGCGCGCCACTCCGACTTGAAGAGGCGTTTTATGGAATTTCGGACGTCAGTCAAATACCGAACTGACGTCATTATAATATTTTTATAGAACATTTTTCTTTTCGTTGTATTTTTGCAACAACAAATAGAAAGATAAACCAAATTCACAATAATAACAACAACAATGGATAGATAGGATAGAATCTCAGCAAAAAAAAAAAATACAGAAAAAATATATATTTTTAATCTCTGCACAAATAAATAAAGCAATTCTATTAATAAAGTAATTAAAATGTTATATATTTAACAACAGCAGCAGCACCAACAACAAAAACAAAAAGTCCATAATAAATTACCAAACACACGCCGCCATTGATGATACCCCAAAAAAATTTAAAAAATAGACTCCATAGGATATGACATTAACATTGAAAATATATCACCAGCAGCAATATTTCTAGAATTGATAGATAAATCCGAAATTCGCGAAAAATTCCCTATCAACCACCAAACTTTCCTCCGGAAATACTATACAAACGTGTGTAGATAGACATAAATGTGCCTGCTGATATACTTGTATGCTGCCTGTGGCACCGCATATCCCAAATCAAATAACATTTTTAACGCTCAATTTATTGAATAGATTGTCATAATTCCAAAATATGAAATACAATGGTCGAACGATATTTGTTTGCGGTCGCTCCTCTTCAAGTGCTGGATAATAAAATAATTGTTTTTTTTTGTCTGTTTGTCTTCTTGTTTGTTTTGACAGAAAACGTACATACATATATGGAAATGAAGACATGTTATCTATTTGTCGTCAAAATGAGATAAACAAAAGGGCAATAATTTTGGAAGTGGGCTCATGTCATTTAGCAAGCCGCATTGAAACAAAGGAGGGGAGCTATCTATATGTGAGGGGAAGACAGTTACCATTGCAAATATTGCAAAAGCTACCTCAGATAAGATAATCTACAAAGAGAACGTCTAAAACTCATCTAAGGGTTTTTTCTTTTGCTTGCATATCCTATAGGGATTTCCTGGCAGACTTGTATATAAAGTCTGCCTGGGATCAGTTCGTCTAGAACGATTCCCTGCCTTTAACTAGATAGTCTAGAGCCTCCATTGAGCTCACCATAAGCTCGTCTATATTGACACACAAATTCATAGACTCTATTTAGCTCTGACTTCATCTGACCTCAGTTTGTCTATAAAGACTCTCAGCCTTCAACTCGTCTGTAAAAAAAACTCCCTGGTTTCAGCTCTTCTAAAAAACTCTCTGTTTCAGCTCGTCTATAAAGATTCCCTGCTTCAGTTCGCCTTTACAAAGACTTTCTGCTTCAGCTCACCCGCAGAGACCATGACTCGTCTTCAACTCGTTTAAGATGACGCCCAGGCTTTAGCTCACCTACAGAGAATTCCTGCGTCGGGTCCATAAAGACTCTCTCTGATTATTCAGCTCATCTCTAAAGATTTCCAGACTCCCAGGCTTTAGCTGGGATCAGTTCGTCTAGAAGGATTTCCTGCCTTTAACGAGACTATAGGGCCTCCATTCAGCTCCCCTAAGCTCGTCTATATTGACACCCAAATTCAGCAAGTCAATATAGACTCTATTTAGCTCTGACTTCATCTGACCTCAGTTTGTCTATAAAGACTCTCAGCCTTCAACTCGTTTGTAAACTCTCTGCTCCAGCTCGCCTTTACAAAGACTCTTTGCTTCAGTTCACCAGCAGAGAATCGTTCGTTCAGTTCATCAATAGAGACTCGCCTTTTTTAGTTCGCTATAAAGACCATGACTTGTCTTCAACTCGTTTATGATGACGCCCAGGCTTTAGCTCACCTACAGAAAATTCCTGCGTCCGGTCTATAAAGACTCACTGATTATTCAGCTCATCTCTATCTCCTGATTCTTCAGCTCATCTATACAGAGTCTCTCCTTTAGCTCGTCTATAGAGATCCTGACTTCAATTCGTCTATGAAGACCCTCGGGGTTCAGACAGCCCAGACAGTAAAAGACAGCCTATCTTCAAATCGCCTATAAAGACTCCCTGGCTTTAACTCGTACATAAAAAAACTTCAGATCATTGATAAAGATGCCCCTGTTTCAGTTCTTCTGTAAAGACTGCCTGGCCTTCAGCTTGTCTTTGAAAACTGCCTGGCCTTTAAGTCGTCTATAAAGACTTTCTGGTTTCCAGCTCGTTTATAAAGACTTACTTCAGTGTTCTACGGTTTGCAGTCAAGGTCCCCGACACCTGGCACCCTCAGTCTCCAACTCTAAAAGGTCAGATTTTAAACAACCCTCACAAATGTTGACGACCCACGCTATTTCACTGGATCACTCTTTAGCCTCAAACCTCATTACTCTCAACGACATAAACGAAAGCCTGGAGATGCAGACGGATCTTTTCCGCAACCTTATAGAGGAAACGCGCTCCTTCCTTCTCCTTAGTCTGGAGAGCATCCCGAATCAACTCTAGGACTACTCACCCTAGACAGACGAGGAAGTCATCATGAAAACTACTGTGATTAGAACTACGGTGACGAATAAGGTAGCTATCCTGGCGACTCCTCAGAATCAAGGACTCTCAGTTGATGAGTAGGGGTGTTAATCCTGGTGAGGTAGAGGACGAGGCAAAGGAATCATCTATAAAGACTCCCTTCAGCTCGTCTATAAAAAACTCCCCTCAGCTCGTCTATAAAAAACTCCTTTCAGCTCGTCTATAAAAAACTCCCTTCAGCTCGTCTATAAAAAACTCCCTTCAGCTCGTCTATAAAGACTCCCTCCTTCAGCTAGTCTATAAAGACACCCTTCAGCTCCCCCAAAAAAAATACTTCAGCGTGGCCTCGTCTTTCCAAAATCGGGATCTATGACAAATTAATAATAATAATAATCATTAATAATTTAAAATAGTATAAAATTGTTTCAACATACCTTAAATGATCTCTATTCCAGAAGCAAAGATTTTCTAATAATCGAAATTGTATTCCCTTGAATTTGAAATCGTTTACAATTTTTTCGTACGGAAACAGAGCTAAAGATATTCCTTTTCCTTTTTTATTTTCCTAATTCCTTTTTTATTTTCAATTCCCATTACACTTACAATTCCGCAAGATTTTATTTTTGCACATACGCTTCCAACCAAAAACGAAGTACAAAGCCAACAAAGTGTCACATCAGGCGATAAGAAATTTCTTGGAATTTCGCCATTAAAAAAAAATAACGAAAAACGAAGCTCATCATGAAACGTGTGTTGTTTGCTGCGTTTTCTTATCGCTTATCAGACGACATCGAAAATAAATTATAATTTATGATACCCCAACGACAATTATATATTCATGTTTAATATAAGCTAAAGTAAGTTCGAGAGGTTGGGGGAGGGAAGGTGGGTGGTCTAAAGGTATTTCCCCTTTTAAAAAGATAAGCAACAGCAGGTAAAATAAAGTTGCAAAAAAAGGAAAATCACATTTTTGGGAGGGGGAGGTGGTATGTTTATTGGAGTTTGTTTGCCCAAGTTGGATAATTTGGTGCATGATATTCGCATATGGAACGAAACGAAAACGTTGTGTTCTGCATTAGAAAATCCATGTGATTAGAAAAAACACACACATACTGTGATGAGTACAAATTTCATTTTGGAAATTATTTATTATTTCATTTTTATATGGTTTCACTTTATTACTTAGCTTTTTTTATAATCAGTGTACTGTGTTGCAGTTAATTCGTCCAAAACTAAAGAGTCTTGTAATCAGATAAGTGTTAATTGTTTTATATTGTTTCATTTTTGTTTTTAGAATAGGGCTGCAGCAGATTGTGCAGATTATAATCGTTGATAGTGTGGAATGGGGTAGGGTAACATAGATGTACACAAATAGTTCAGAGAACACCTGTGAAAATACATATAGAGCTGGTCGTATATTCACAATTTTGAAGAGGGGTAATTTTAGGTGCCCTAGGGCTTCTATGAACTCTTGATGGAGTTTCTATATTCACAATCTGAAACGGAAACATTTTTAAATTACAACGCCTATTCATAAAAAATCTATTGATAACTTCTGTAGTCCACCTTCTATAAATAGAGGACATATTTGTCGAACTATTTCTGTAGATTTTTTCGAATACGTTTCTAATAAATGTAATTTCAAATACTTTTCTATCTTTTTTAATTTTCTTGCTCAATTTGTAATCAATATTGGAATTGTTGCAATCAATATATGCATTTTGTGTTACAATTTGTAGTCTCCCACACACCCAAATTAGAAATTTTGGAAATTCCCTTAACTCATCGAAACATTAAAGTCTGTTGTTGTCTGTATTGTGAGAATAGATAATAAACACGCACATAATTTTTACAAATATTGTAAATAAGGGAAAATCCCAAAACCAATATGTAAACACAATCGAATTGAACAATGTTATTTTGAAAATTAAAACAAGTTCCTACTGAAGTTTAATATTCAATATTGAATATGACCCCATGAAAGTATGTAATACAAATTTTCAACTACAAACTGAAACATGTAAAATCGTATGTTAAGTTCATCCGGGCCGAACTTTTCATAGCCTCCACCACGTGATGTGTAATAAAAAATTCCTTAAGTCGATCGGAACATTTATATAAAGGCTATGTTATTGCGTTATGCAGTAGTAACTTTTATGTGGGATTATTACAAAACATGTACCTACATAGACAATTTTTCGTACAAAATTGGGGAAATAAAGAGAAAACTCTTCAAAATACTGACAAAGTTAGGCTACCCTTATATGGAGGCTATATATATGTGCATAAGTCGACGTTCAAAAAGCCTTCATAAAAAATTACAGCCACATCGGTGTGGAAATGCGGAAGATTTGAAAGGAATTTAATAAAACAACGTTGAGATTTGCGATCTCCATTGCTATTTCGATGAGGGAGGTACCAGAAAAAATGGACAGATCGAATGCTGCTTTATAATCGACGAACAGGTGGAATGTTTTGATGTGTTTTTCGTTGGTACTTTCCAGGATCTGTCGCAGAGTGAAAATCTAGTCAACGGTGGATTTGCCTGAAGTTGCAATAATGTCATTGACCATTAGCTTCAGTCGTTCACACAGCACACTGGATAGCACTTTATATGCGACGAGAAAGAGACTTATTCCTCTATAGTCGTCTTGTCTCCTTTTTGGTTCAAATTGTACTAATCAGCAGGTGCATGCTCCCGACCACCATTTGACTACCTGTCATAAATAGTTCGACTGGTAAATCATCGGCTCCCGCTGCTTTATAATTATTCAGCCGATTGATTGCTATTCTGAACTTATCTTGGCTATACACTCTACGTTATCTCTTATTGGTTCTGGGGTATCTTCCTCACCGCCACTGTTAGATACCAGAAGCTTTTCAAAATGCTCCTTCCAGATCCTCAACACGCTGTCTGTATCTGTCACCAGTTTTCCTTCTTTATCTCTACATGAGGATGTGCCTGCACCAAAGCCTTCGGTTCGGTGTTTTACTGGTTAGTGAACTATCCAGACTTCTTTCTTACTTCTGTACATCTCGATTTGCTCCCTCTCACGTTTTTCTAGTTCTTTCCGATTTTTTTAAATTACGTTTCTCCTCTCTCGCATTACGTGTTGCTACAGTCTGCAGGGTTGCCGTATAGGGCATTTTGCTGTAGTTTTCATATCAGTAGCATTACGACACTCCTGATCGTACCACGGATTTCGTGATGGTGATCTTTGGTACTCAAGTGTTGCTTTTGCTGCACTTTGTAGGGAGTGGGCAATGCTTTGCCATTGTTCTTCTATATTATTATCGGGACAAGGAGTGCTTTCGTCAAGTAGGTGGGTAAGCGAACTAGCCTTCTACTACATGTTGTGTTTGCAGATTTTCGACTCTTCCGACAAAAGAATGTGAACAAACCCGAACAATTGCAAATCTTCCACATGACCTCAAGTCCCTAAAACCATTCCATTTTGCATTCTCTTTTGATATGTTGACACTTGTAACGGGTGGTAGACCTATGTAACTATTTTCAATTTTACATCTTAATGAAGTCTTTTGAAATTGCATCACAATGTTTGGAACTCCTTGAATACTTTGGAAAAATTAATTTTCACTAAATGGCATTATGACAATAAGATGATTATTGTTGTTGTAGCAGCCCTATTGCTTTTACACAATGGGCTGAGGTGACAGACGTTGGCCGAGCAAGACCCGGGTCGTTTCGTATCGTAGACCCCTCTGTCGTGGAAACGGACAATAAGATGGTCGTTGAGTTGGCCAGATCAATGGATCCTGTCGATCAGAAAACATTCTGCATTGACATTGAATCGTTGAGCTGGGAGGTATATTTCAAAAATATGCACATGGGTGTACGTGACTATTTGAAAAAGTAATCACCAAAGAATTGATGCTGAAGGAAGGATAATATGTAAAGATATTAAAATATGTGTGCGATCAATTTAAAATTTAAATAAAATATTGGCTTATCTTAGCTACCTATCATTCTTTTTCCAGTTTAATGTGTCCTCATGTTGCCCTACAATTGGATTTCTACTTCGTTTATTACTTTGCTTTTTTTTTAGATGGTAACAAAGACATATCCAGCAAATAGGCTTCATATAGAAACAATTTAATATAAATTTCCCAACTCTATAACAGCTGATTAAAAAGTCATTGGCATCTTCCGTTTATTCCTTTGCTTTGGCATGTCAAATAGTTTGGCTGTCTTCTTTTCAATAAGCTAATACAGTAGATATCGGATATAAGAAACTCAAAAAAATCCGGAGATTTCTTTCTTATATGCGTTTTTTTCTTATATGGAATTATAGGATATAAGAAAGTATAAGATCGGTGTTCTTTCTTAAATGCGATTTTTTCTTATATGATATGTGCTTATATCCGATATCTACTGTAACAATAACTCCGTCTTTAAAAGACGTAAAAAAGGTATATCCAACAAACAGTCTTGCCATGGAAACAATTTGACATAAATTTTCCCAACAAATTATTTCAATTAAATCTTGAAGTTTCTTTTTGGCGCAACTCTATAACAGCTGATTAAAAAGTCACTGAGAGAGAATAAGATGACAGATAATTTTTTCATAGATCTCTCATCTCTTTACTGTGGCTTACAAAAACAAATGATTGTGCTTTTCTTCTTCTTCTACTTCCTTTCATATATTGTCAACTGACCAAAAACAAAAAAAAAAAAATAGTAATCCCAACTTGTCAATAACAACTGGTCATTTGGAAAAACACATTTCAAATGTCATTTCCCCCTCCCCAAATGCACATTTAATTACAAAATAAAGGCGGCATTTACAAATCATAGGAGAAAAAGGAGAGTAAAAGAGAATTCCCCGTACCTGTACTCTATCGTACACATTAAATAAAAAAGTTCATAAAACAAACCCCAAATTGAGATAGAAAAGCAGGTGACTTTGATAAAACAAAAACAACTTTATACGAAAGAAGAAAAAAACATCGAAATTCAATGTGATAAAAATAAAGTCAAAACAGCAACAACAATAATAAAAATAAAAGCATATCAGAAAAAAACGCAAGATACGGCGAAGCAAAACAAACATACTTGCTGATAAAGTTCACAACAAAAGAGAAAGTCCAATAAAGATAGAATCAGACCAGCGACAAAAAAAAAATAAAATAATATGATCATAAAAAAAACTGCCAAGAGATTAATAATGGAAGAGGTAGTACTACTTACTGGGATGGAAAATGGGGCTCTATGATAATATCTGGATACAAATGCAGCAGGCGGTGAGGTGATGCAAAATAATGACGTTAAATCCTTTTAAAGTTGTATACAAAATCCCACAATTTCTTTGTCTCAATATTTACACTTTATTCCACAGAAAAAGCAACATTAAACAATTTGTGAAATACGCACACACCACAATTGCATTAAATGTAAAATTCGTTCTCTTGCTTTTCTCGTTGTTTTCAATTTATGCACATAAATATGAAATTGGTATTGAATTTTATTTTTTTCTTTTCGAATTTTATTGCTCTATATTTTCTTTTTTGTCGTTGAACTTTTTTCCAATAAATTTAACTATTTTTTTCGTAACTTCGCTATTGTATCTCTTCTTTTCGTATATCGGCCCGATATTTTCTTTTTTCCAATACAATTCTTAAGCAACAAGTTTTTTTTTCTTGCTCGTAATCTCGTTTTCTTTTGTTGTTCAAAGATGCATTCGACGACGACGCATTCACATTGACGACGTTCTCACAAACGACGAATTGCTTTGTTATTCATTCCACCGATATTTTTAATTAAACACTGCACACAATTAAATTATTTTTTGGAACTGAACAGGAAAAAATGATCACAAATCGTTAGGGTTCACTAGATTGGTCGTACTGCTGATAAGAATGACAGACGCAAAGGAAGAAATGCAATTAGTGATCAGTGTTGCCGTTTGTAGAACGGTGTGTCATTAATTGCTAGTGAATTCCAATGACTTAAGAAGAAGAAGACTCGACTACAGTTAAGCGGTGTACACACTATCATTTTTGACTGTCAATTTTTTTATCGATTACTGACTGTCCAACAACCATAAATATTTTTGTGGTTGCCTGATGAATGACAAACATGTGAGGCCACACTATCAAACAAGCAAAATTTGGGCAAGAGTGTCATTCAAAAATGCTAGTGTGTACACCGCATTAGGGATTTTTAAATCGATTAAAAGGAATGCTTTTGGTCAGTTCCTGTACTGCAAGAATCTACTACTTTTTACTACGATAACGAATTTTCCTTTATGATATCGAAGAAAATAGTAAAATATAGTAGATTCTTGCAGTACATTTATTTAACAGATTTTTTACATTATCTTTTTATATCGATTAAAAGGAATGCTTATGTAACAGATTTTTTACATTATCTTTTTATATTTTAAAATACTGAAGACGGGTCCTCCTCCAGCTAGTCTACTTTCTATTAAATTAGAAGGTATAGGACGATACACCATATGTAGTCACCGTTCTCCTCCAGGTAGTCTACTTTCTATTAAATTAGAAGGTATAGGACGATACGCCATATGTAGACACCGTCTAAAAATATAATTATATAATATAAATATATAGATAAAACACTTGGCATCTTAAGCGAAAGCTTAACACAGCTTCCATTTTTTAATTTTTTTAATTCTTTCTTGTGAGCCGTCCGAAGACGAACTGTTACATTATTTGCTACTGTGATTCTACTGTCATTGGGACGATACTCCCCAAGGTCTATTAATAAAGTCATACAGGGAGACCAGCTGGATATCAGCTGCATTTCAAGTTTTCTGTCAAATTCCATTATTGTGATTAGACTTCTACTATGGAAACGTAAACAAAGTCCAAATTGTTTACATTAGACTTGAGAAAAAAAAAACAGCTGACTTTCGCTAGCTTCGTGATCTTATTGATAGTTCTTGATACTCGCATACTGGAAAAAATAACCGATTCTTATCGGATACGACCACAGGTTACAGATGATCAGTGTAATTGCGAGGTAAAAAGTATAGATTAGGGTCCAGCCGCGAGTGTTTATCACAGATAGCCCAAATGAGTCTGATTAAAAAGTTCCGCTGGGAATCTCGTATTTTTTTCCTGCTTTTTTCAAATATGATTTGGTATGTTTCCGTACTGCAAGAACCTACTAATTGTTACTATTTTCGTCGATATCACAAAGGAAAAAATTGTTATCGTAGTAGAAAAGTGTACATTCTTGCAGGTTATCAACTGCAAGCAGTTAAAGTTCTGATTACAAAAATATAATTTATCGAATAATTCCACAGTCCAGTTCTGGGGTATGGGCCTTCGAATATCTGCCTGACGACCTATACATTTGTATATGAAAAAAAAAAATAGAAATATAATATAATAGAATAGAAAAGTCTTCATGGTTTGGGGAGCATTCGACAGATGAGTTAAGATGTTCTTCTATGGACAAATGCCAACATCGGCGATGAGAATGAATATCATTTTAAATAATAAATTTAATTGAATACTAAAACACAATAACAATTTTCAAAGTTAGTTACCGAAATTTGTAGACCAATATCTCAGGGAGCAGGACTTCTTCGATAAAATAATTAAATTTTTTTTAAATATGGATGAAATTGATTGACCTTTGCTTTGGAGGAAATAAAACAGTCCAGCGGAAATTTTGGAGTATCATATCTGTGGAGCATTCCAACTAGGATGACAACGGTATGGATAATTAAATCGATAAGTATTAAGCCAAGCATTACGGAAAAAGTCGACTTTAGACTTTTCTCATTAATACTTGGCTTATTATCACAAGCCCCAAATTGCCAAAAAATACAATTCCTGAACTTTATTTTATCGGTTGATAATAATTAGCATAAAAAACCAAATTTTTAGTCGATTTTGCATTGGACAGTAAAAGTTGAAAATCGATTTTGAACAGGTTCGACAAAATTAAAAGATCGAAAAGTCCACTTTTCAGTCAAAGACAAAAATCAGAAAGTGTAAAAGTCGACTTTTTGGTCAATGAAAAAAATTGGAAAGTCTTAAAGTCGACTTTTGGCCTCTTCTACGTATTCCTAGATAACGCCATAATTGCAATTATGGGTTCTTTGAGGGCAAAAACATATTTGTATATAATTATTGATTCCGCACTTTAATTGGTATTTTAAAGGTTTTTTTCTGCCATTTCTAATCGAATTTTGGTATAGCTTTGCTGGTTTTTGAAGGTTAAAAACATTTGGGAGGAATTTTTTGATATATTTAGGTCATGATAACAATGTTTCCTTTATAAATCTAAGAAGTTAGTAGATTATTGCAGTTCGGGAACATACCAATTATTTAGAATGCTTTCTCTGCCATTTATAACCGAAATTACGATATTTTAGCATTCCGGGTTTTTAATGATTGAAAAGCCTCTTTTCACATTCAGAAATAATACATTTAGTATTTTAAAGGTTTTAGCCACATTTTCCCAGCGATGTGGCTGTAATTTTCCAAAACAGCTGTCACAGAGTCGATAATCTCTGGCCAAATTAAAATCGGGTCGTTCTGGAGGGAATTGTTGTGGTTGGATAAGTTGGTGTAAATGCAAATGAGCGATATGTGAATAAATAGAAAGTGGGAAGCTTCGGCCAAGGGACCGGCGAAATTGATCCCCATGAGCGATATCAAAAAAAGGGCTGAAATTTGTCGGATCTTACAGATAACGGCACGAGTTCGACTATTTATTTTAGGGTCTTTGCAATTAGATGTGTTTCAAGACTAAACTGTTTGGTCCATAGATAGTTCTGTAATCGTTTCTAAATTAAAATAAATAAAACACCACATACATTTTTGTTTGTTTTCCATACCATTACTTTTTTAAGTACATATGTATGTATATGTATTTGTTTATTCTACAACATCCAAAAAATAATAATATAAATTAAAAAAAATTAACCGAAAAGAATTCATCTCAAAAATTAAAAAAAAGCGAGAAGAATTTTCTAAAACTACTGCCGAATGAAGGACGGATTTATAGAGGATACATCAGAATGTAGACAAGTGGCAAAAAGAGGGCGGCCAAACCATTTGTCATGCCAAAGCAAAGGAACAGACGGAAGATGCCATAGTAGAAACCCAATTGTAGGGCAACATGGAGCCACATTAAACTGGAAAGAGAAAGATAGAGAAGGATATGGAATATTAATAAGTAAAATATAGGGCATTATTTAAAAGGATAAAAAGTATATAAAAGTATGTGATGGTGATCGAAACGATGTAACATCACAGTTTTTTTTAGTTTTAATAAATACTCACATATTATCCTTGCTTCTGGCAGCTTCCAAATTCTTTGGTGATTCCTTGTTCAAATATTCACGTACACCCATGTGCATATTTTTGAAATATTCCTCCCAGCTCAACGATTCAATGTCAATGCAGAATGTTTTCTGATCCACAGGATCCATTGATTTGGCCAATTTAACACCCAACTTATTGTCATAATGCCATTCAGTGAAAATGAATTTCTCCAAGGTGTTCAAAGAGTTCCAAACATTGCGATGCAATTTCAAGAGACTTTATTAGGGAGGAAAAAAAAACACGTTAAAAAATTACATCCCAATTTAAAAAGAAATCTTGCAATACTTACATAGGTCTACCACCCGTTACTAATGTCAACAGATCCAAAAATATGGCTGGTAAAAAGTGAAATAGAATAGCACCAATACGGAATACCGTCAAGTTGTCAACAAACTTAAGATGTGGATACCTAGAAATTGGGGAGTCATGGCGACATTGAAAAATTGTTATCATATATTAGGATTGAAATATAGTTCTACTTACCACACAGCAGATTTCAGAGGATATTCATGCATGGCCATATTCATTTGAGATTTCAATGACTCAAAACGGAATGGTTTATAGGTACTTGAGGTCATGTGGAAGATTTGCAATTTATCAGGTTTGTTGCCATTCTTTTGTCTGCAAAGAAAGGATTGATTTTGTTATTAGATTCTAATTTAACATCAATTAACATGTTTTATTTACACAAAAACATTGGACGAAAATTAACAAGTAAGGAAAGTAGTAAAGTCGGACTGGACCGACTATATAATATATATTTTTTTCAGTACGTTGTGTCAATCGGCCAAGCTATGGGTCTTTAGTGCACCATTTAGATAAAATCGGAAGAACAAATATATGGGAGCTATATCTAAATCTGCATCGATTTTCACGAAACTTGACACACGTTATTCTAAACCTAATTCAGTACGCTATGTAAATATGTAAATTTTCGTGCAAATCGAAAGATATGTAGAGACTTTGGTGCCCCTTTTGCATTAAATCGGACGAAAATATATATGGGAGCTATATCTAAATCTTAACCGATTTTCACGAAACTTAGCACACATCATCATCCTAATTCAATACCCTGTGCGAAATTTCGTGGAAAACGAATGATATATAGGGACTTTGATGCACCATTTACATTAAATCGGTCGAAAATATATATGGGAGCTTTAACCGATTTTTCCCAATTTCAATAGGATTCGTCCTTGGGCCAAATATTTTTTTTTATTAAAATACATTTTTCTAAAAAAAATATTTCTTTTATTTTTTAATTTTAACTTTTTTTAATTTTATTTTTTTTTTTTTTAAAAAAATATTTTTTTATAAAAATAAAATATTTTTTATTTAAAAAATAATTAAAATATTTTTTTATTATTTTTTATTAAAAAAAATATTTTTAATATTTTATTGTTTTATAAAAAATATTTTTTTTTATAAAAATATATATTTTTTAATAGAAAATATTTTTTTTAATAAATGATATAATTTTTCTTTATTTTTTAATACGAAAAAAATTTCTAAAAATATTTATTTTATAATTTTTTTTTAATTTTTTATAATATTTTTTATAAAAAAATATTTTTTTGTGTTATACTTAAAAATATTTAATCAACTTTTTATTAACAAAATGATTATCTAAAAAAAGTTGTAACGCGAAACAAGGATGATAGTATTCCCACGGATTTATTAACCGTAATGGGCACCGAAGGCAAATTCGCTTTTGTTGTTTAATCTACCTTCTTGCGCATAAACGGGATATTTCATAGTGATTTGAAAAACCCGGCCAAAGCAAGAGGCCCCCTTTTTCATGTGAAATGTCACAAGGCAATGGATTTTTTTATTTTTTTCTTCGCCGCCACTAGGGATTGAACTCGCAACCCTCAGAAAAACGTAGACAATACTCGCCGCCGACTAACACGTTAAGCCACCAGCATTGCTAAAAGTAGTGCTACTAGGTAGAGCATGATTCAACGTGGTTTGTCTAAGATATGTTGAATATGTAAAATGTATTGCCTACTTTTAGGCGTCTGTACAATAATAATATCAACTTGGCATCACTTTTTGTGTGCATGACACGATTTTTCGTAGTAGTTGCGAGCAGTATTGCCATAATAAATATTTAAGTGATGGCATTTCAATATTTCATTTTACTTATTAAAACTTGTTTGAATTTTATTTAAAATATTTTCTACTTACTTCAATGCATCCACATAATAGCCAGTTGTGATAATGCCATTTGTAACCACATCAACTGGTATGTAGTCCATAATAATTGAAGCATCTAAGGGCAAACGGCGAATGACACCCTTGGCAGCGCCCATAACGAAACCTTGTGGACCATTTTTCGAGATAGTCCAACCGGGTATGGGTTCCTTCCAGGCAGCGGTGACTAAAAAATAAAAAAAATATATATTAAAATATTGTCAAAGAAGAAGCAAAAATTAAGAGAAAGAAGTGAATATTTCTTATTCCCAGATAGCTTAGCAATCAATAGTTCTCAAAAAATATTTCTTCAAACTTTTATCAAGAAATTTCAAATTAAGAGCAGCATGGTACAGCATTCTTATGGTCGGATACATTGAGAAAATCATGAAATGTTTCAACATTACCTTGGCAGCCATTTTCTATATAAAAATGTAAAATTTGTGATTCTTTGCCCTGAATAGCACAGGAATTGAAGAGGTTGATAACTTAAACATTGGTGAAAGTTCCTAAAGTCTGGGTTTATACATGCAACTTCTCTAAGCAACTCTGCTGCTGCTCTCTACGATTCTCTTTTGAATTTCTTTCCCCTTGTCACTTTTTATACCTCTCACTTCTAAGAACTCAGCAGAGTTGCTTTCAAAAGTTGCATGTATAAACCCAGACAAAGGAAATCTGTCAGCAGAGCGAGATTCTCTTAACCTATATTTGACAAAAAGAAATAGTTGTGATTCTGATGCATTGTGCCTACTGTAAGTTTGTGTCCCATAAAATGATAATGGGGCCACTAATCTTATAGAGTTGGAATTCGTCTTGAACGTCATCAGTCTTCAATAAATTGGCCAAGAAGTTGATTACTTTGATCACCGATTGGCATGAAGGACGTAGAGGAGGTCATATGGTACTCAAATCTTGCCAGAAATTTATAAGACCAATAATAAACCTGGAAAAGACCCACATATCGACACATTCCACCTATGTGTCGACTATAAAGCCGCATTCGACAGCCTTATCCGTTCAGAGATGTTTAAAGCCATGTCTGCGTTTGGCATTTCGGCCAAATTAATACGGCTATGCAGGATAACTTTAACTGGCACAAGGTCAGCAATTTAAGTCGGAAAGTACCTCCCGGAGCCCTTTAATACCGATCGAGTATTCAGACAAGGTGACAGTTTGCCGTGTGATCTTTTTAACGTCCTGCTCGAAAAGGTCATACGAGAGGCAAAGGTGAACAGAAATGACACTCTATACACCAAACAACACATGTTACTCGTCACGTGTTATCATGTTACCCGATGATATCTATGCAATGGGGCGAACATTGCCATCGGTGACAGCCATCTTTGAACAAATTGAGAAGGAATCTGCAAAAATTGGGTCTTACAGTAAATGGCGAGAAGACCAAGTTAATGGCACCAACGAACAAGACGTCCATTAGACTCGGACCAACTGTGGAACTTGAGAACTACAACTTCGAGGTTGTCAAAGATTTTATATACCTTGGTACCGCCATAAATAAAACTAATGACATTAGTTGATATTCGGAGAAGGAAAGTGTTTGCCAGCAGAAACAAGGCCACCTCCCGCCAGACCAAACTCACACTTTACAAGACGCTGATACTACCCATGCTGTTATATGTATCTAAAGCATGTGTAGTTGCGCAGGCAGATAAGGAAGCTCTTGGAGTGTTCGAGAGAAAAATCTATGGGTCGATCTGCGTTGACGTTGAATATCGAATGAACCATGATTTGTACGATCTATTCTTGGGCAGATAACTTCTGATGGCTCACGCAGAAGGAGAAAGCCACAAATTAAATGAAAAGATCAACTGGAAGAGAACATTTCGAAACATGACCTTTTAAATAGGAAAAGCTGCGCACAAGACCGATGCGCCTGGAAATCTTATTTAAACTCGGCTTATGGAACAAATGTTCTGTCACAAGCCAGCTAAGTATGTTATAAGTATATAATAATTCTAAAGGATGACTCCCTAACGCTGGGGTATTTAGCGAACTCGTGCCCATCAGTGTATATGGTTAGCAGTCCGTGTTCCGACGGTATTCGAGCAGAGTCTCATCTATAGATGGGCCCCTCGATGAGTATTAGGTTTAGTTACCAAGTCCTTGTCATGATTGACCTTTTTTAACCCATCAAAACCAAAACAAAACCTTTGACTGATGATGGTGTTGCTGCCCTGGCACCCTCAGTCTTAAATGTCACAAGCCCTAATACTCGGGATATGAACTCGGACTCTTTTCAGAAATCAATGAGGGTATGTTCACGCATGCCGCAACGGGCGCCAACTGCGGGAGGGAATGACTTTGCGTCGATATTGCGACATAAACGAAAATTTGACCCGACAAAGTAAATCCCTCTTCAGCCTCATTCAGGAATGAGGCCGAAATTGTACCTCGCGAACGGTGGTTACATCTGCCTAAACATCCAACAAGGCGACAACATAGGAAACCCACTGTATAGGCATATTTAAGGGATAGAAGTTAAAATTTAGTGCTCCAAAGCAACTTTGGAAACCTTGCTGGCGGCTCCTGTATCCAAAAGTGCCAAGACATAAGAAGCGATGGATAAAAAAGCATATCGAAGGTCAATTTGTTATAGTCAACAATACATAGATAAGATCGCCAAAAAGATCAGCTAGAAGGAATTCATTCAGCTGAATTAAGAAGCACCTAAAGGTCGTGAGGATGTACGAAAATAACTATTCCCACAAGGCATCTAGAGAACTTCTGATTGACCGAATTTCCACCTCGCGTACAGTAGCTAACTCCGCTGGGACCTATAACAAGGCGACAGGATCCCACTGTAAAGGCATATTGAAGGGATAGAAGTTAAAATTGAAGCAACTTTTTAACCCTCGCTGGAGGCTCCTGTTCCCAAAAGTGTCAAGATAAAAGAAGCGATGGATAGAAAAGCGTATCGAAGGTCAACAGAAATCAACAGGGAAGATGAAAGTTGGACATAGTGTCAAATCGTCACATCAACGTTCGAAATGCGCTGCTAAAGAAACGACCAGAGAGTTGCCATCATAGCAAAGCTGACCCTGATATTAGGATCAGTAAAAGTCTTTGGCCACTACTCGAGCGTCATCTGAAGATCATCATATTAACGCGCGTGGTTGATCATGATCGGTTGCAGTTTTAGTGGAGCTACCCAATACAAAGGGGCAACTTTCCTAAGATGTTATGAGACTTCTTGTCCAATCACCTACTTAGGGAAAAATCACAGCCGGTCTGGTGGAAAAAAGACCTTGCGTCTCTACGAAGGGACACGAGGAAATTATTTAATAAAGGAAATAAATCTAATCTTAGTACAGATTGGGATACTTATAGGGAGTTTTTTGATAAGTACGCAAGTGAGATTAAGCTAAGCGAGAGTCTTAGATATGCCTTAGTGGGTCGAAGCGGCAGGATTTCAGAAGATAATATCAAAGAATTCAATAGGAATTGATGGCTCGTGGACAATGAGTATTTAAAACCGATGTAGTCTCAGAAAACTTATAGTAAGTGACAAACGAAACCTACATCTACTCAAATATATATTATTCACTATTTAAATAAACGGTGATACTTACTCATACTGGGTCTAACAATGCCACAGGCAAAACGTGTCGAAGCCTTGGCAACTTCATGTTCTGCCAAGTGTTTTGTAAAGGTATATGTGTTGGGATGGTCCTTGAGAACCCTAAAAAACAGAATTTATCATAAATTTATAATATTACTCCTTCATAAATATTCCCAAAACTACTCACTTTGGTTCCATTTCCTTCAGTTCCTTATCCGTTGATTTATTGACCAATTCAATAATTCTCTCTGGGTCATCGGGGGCGGGATATAACTTCTCTTCCACTTCAGTGATATATGAATTAACATAGGCACTGGATACATGTACCAATGAATTTAAATTGCGTATTTGCGAACACAACTCCACAACACGTCGGGTACCCAACAAATTAATGCATGTTGTTTCACGTAAACCTTGGAAGAAGTCTAATGTGGCAGCCGAATGGATGACAACATTAACGTTGTTGATCAACAGCTGGCGATCGGCATCTGAGAGACCCAAATTATCTTGTCCCACATCACCTTCAACGGGTTTCAACTTGGCAAAACGATCTTCCAATTTCAATTCTTTAAATTTATTGAAAACGGAATTCTTTTTCAAATCTTCCAAACGTTGTTCAACAGATTTGCCACGTTTGCCGCGCATCAAAATATATAGGGTGCCGATTTCGGGAATATCACGTAGGAATTTTTCTATGATGGTAACACCCACAAAGCCGGTGGCACCGGTAATGAACACATTCTTGCCGGCATAGAATTTTTTGATGGGCGAATTTCTGTAAAGGGAAAGAACGAGATTAGTATTGGAAATTTGTGAAGAAGGGTCGAGGTGAAGTTTTGAATATATTTCAATGGAAACGAAGTCTTCAAGTGATTCTAAATGAGGTACATAGTTGGTAGAGCTATATCATGTGGTATGACAAAATATTTCTTCTAACTTTTTTGAATAATCTATAGTATTTAATGGACTGGAGCTAATGTGGCCGAAGATTTCGTGGTGGATATTTTTATATTCCTCAGGTGGAAGCTGGCTGCTAAATCGGCGATATAGACGTTCAACCTTACACATATGTCCACAACGATAGGATCCGAAGCCATGATCATACTAATCATCGTCATACGTAACTATCTCTATGCCGTCTGGAGGGTGTGGAATACCGTAAGAGTAGATGTTAAACAGTTCTGGAGATATCACTATACCCTGAGGAACTCCCTGATTCACACTATGGGGTTTGGACTTCTTATTCCGGAACTCCACATTCGACTGGCATACACGTTTTTAATTGATCCAACGTTTCAAACTTGGCTGGAGGGAAGTGTTATCGATGTTCTCAAACCGGGTGGAGTGATTGATGGTATTAAAGGCTTTTGATAGGTCAATCGTTACCAACACTGTTCTATGTCACGACCAGCTTTTGTGCTGTGTTGCTTACGCAATCCATGTTGTTCGCAACTGGATAGATTTACCTAATTCAAGAGTCATTGTTACGGGTGAAAAAAATTAAATCGGCCTGTATGATTCACCTTTGCTGGCATCCTTGCCAGACTTCAGTAGCGGAACCATCCTGCTCATTGCCCAGGCCTCGGGAACAATGTAATTGGCTATCGACAAATTGAGTAGTTTGGTGAAGTAATCAACTTCGGATGCGTCCAAATATTTACATAATCATGGATATTCTTCAGTGCCCAACGATTTAGATGACTTAGCGCTACGGATGACACATGTAAAATTACCCATAGTAAACTGTTGTGATACCTCCTCGACGGGAAGAGATATTATACTACGTAGTATTCTTTGCTTCACCAGGTCTCTCTCGGGATGCTTGTCAAATTGTCGTTTAAAATAACTTGCGCATCTCTTCGGATCAGTCACAAAGATTTAGATTACTGAGATCTACGGCTGACACAAGCAACATCACCCATTGTAAACTGGTACCTCCTAGGTGGAAAGAGATCTTATACGACGTAGTATACTTCGCTTCGCCCTGTCGCTCTCAGTATGCTCAAACTGTCGGTTAAAATAACTTGAGCATCTCTTCGAATCAGTCACAGTTTCGCCGTTAAATGTGACTGAAGTCCTGTCATCCTTCTTACCAGGGTTCGACATCGACATAACCGTAGCCCGCAGTTTACCACACCGGTTCCGATGTTGCAACTCTTTAGATGCTCTGCTTATGATCCCAGCTAATCTGCTGACTTCCAATGTGAGTTCCCTGGACCTGGGATCTGCTGGGTTAGATCGACGGAGCTCATCATACTAATTTGCTAGACCAACTACCTAAGCTGGGAAACTACCTATGCTTGGGTATTCCACCAGCAGGTATAAATCTAGCATCTGCAATTATGTTCTTTCTGTTACCTGTACATCAGAAGGAATGGAAAGTTCTTTGAAGCGCTGATTGGTGAACTCTCTGAATCCTTGCCAGTTGGCTTTCCTATGGTTATGAAAAGTGGGGTTTTCATAGGTAATAAAATCTGGGCGGTCTGATGATGAAGACGTTTAGGGGGAGGTGGTCTGAGCCAAGAGAAATGATGGGCAGCCAGTTGACGTCATTTATCAGAATGGGTGACACAATGGAACTACGACATTCTCCATTTCATCTGGTAGGGGCATCCTCATTAAACGTGGAGCCATCAATTCGTTCTGTCAATACGGAAAGACGGAATGCCACAACTTATGGTGAGCACGCCCTCCATTCAAAATCCCCTATTACAGACGGTTATTGTCCTCCAGCACCTCTACCTCGGCAGTAGCACATTTAACTGATTCACTAGAGTCTAGTTCAAGCGAGAAAGGCCTGTATTGAACGAAGTGGTGCATGTGAAATACTAGACCCCACATTCACTTCTGGTGCGACCCTCTTTCCGAACTTTGTAACCATCACAACGATGTACAATTTTCATTGAGCTTGGTTTCCTGCACCGCTAAGACCAGATATATTCATGAAATCCACTATCTCGTCTATTTTCCGTAGAAGACATTTGCCATTAAATTAAAGAAATGATGCACTGTCAGGAGTAGGAACTGCAACGTGTGTTGTTAAATGCTGCATACTGAGGAGACGGCGGTGGAATTCCGTACTCCGACGAAGAAAATGGACGAAGACTCGCTGGAAATTGCGCTGTAGCAGCACGATGCAACGTAATCCCGTTCGGTGTAGTCTCGTAACCGATAAACTATGAGATAACAAGTGTCTAAACTTCGTCGCTAGTGTTAGATCCAATAGAAAGATGACTGAGTAGTTTTCACCTGTTTGCGTTGTCATTGTAGAATATTCGTATTGTGTACATAAACAATTATTACTCTCTCTCTGTGATTCAAAACTCGAAATTTCGATTCAAGTTCAATGTTGCAATTTAACGCCAAAAATCAAGAAAAAATCGATAAATTTAAGTTATTCAAGCGAGACGTGTCGTCTGGCGGCTCAGGGTGGTCATTAAAACAAAATTTGCATAAGCATTTAAAGTAGTTCGAACAACTGTAAATTCCAAAAACAAAGCAAAAAACTTCCAGTCATTATGTAAAGTTTAGCTCAAAGCGGTTCCATAATAGTCTACCAATAATGAAAGCTACAATCGGTATTTCGTTTTTGTTTCTATCACATTACAACATCCATTCCCCCAAATGATGTTCATTCATAAGATATGAATCAAAGCAAACGATAGAAATGACGAAGAAAAATAATAATTAATAAGTTTTGAGTTTTGGATGGCACGCAGCAGGGGAAGACGATACCCATTGGCTTATGTCAATATAATAAACCAACAAATAGCGGTAAACTTTCACTTTTTCTACTGGTGTGTGTGTGTTTCTCTATTTTATTGCCCTTATCTTCACATAGATATTGTATTTATATTATTTTTTTCCGTTCGCTCAAATTTGTTTTTCTTTTCAAACACACAAAATTTGAAAATTTTTGAAATCGAGATGTTAATTTTTCAGTTTGACCTTTGGAGGGAAATTTTGTGATGTTAATGTTGTATGCGGAATATTTATTGCGTTCGCAGCATATAGAAAGGAATGCATGGGCCCCTATAGCAGTAAAACTGAAAGTCATTAGAGTTACAGTTTTCAATATGTTTTCAATCCCACCCGGGCTCAAGCTGAGTTTTTGAGTTTTATGCCTTTTTAGGGCGAAGGATTGCCACATTGCCCAATATGCCTGATGAGCCGCTTAACCAACGGCGAAACGCGTCGCATAATTGTGGGAATGTAGTATCTCTCTGACTTTCCTTTTCATTGCAACTTTGATCATGTAGCTCATCTCCAAAGAGAAATTAATAAAAAATGGTCTATTATTGTTTCTCCTTTGTCTATCACTTTCCTTATTCTTAACATTTTGTTATTTCTCGAAATTTTTAAGCGTCCTGTTTGATTCAATAAAGCTCTTGTATTTTATGCAATGCATATGTTCGATAAATTGTTTCACCTTCTACATCATTTAAATTAACCACTTTAATTGGCCGCTCTTTAGAGCCCAATGGGGAAATATTCTCTGCGTATCTCCCAGGAGCCTCATTCGCCTAATTTGGATTGTAGGGGAGAGTTTCGCTCTCTTCTACTATAACTCCTGGAAGCCATATTCGCTTAGTTCGGATGCAGAGAGGCCATTTCCAATACTGTGGTCGTAGTTGTTGATCACGGTCTTGCTGTAGCTTTCTTATCCATCGCAAAATCACTTGTTTTCGCGCTATCATAGATTGAACTAGGGATACGTAGTCGAAAGTAAAATTTGACTTTTAGACTTTTCGAGTTTTGCCTCTGACCAAAAAGTCGATTTTTAGACTTTTCGATTTTTGCCTTTGACTAAAAAGTCGACTTTTCGATCTTTCGGTTTTGTCAAACCTGTTCAAAATCGATTTTCGACTTTTACCAACTAAAGCAAAATCGACTAAAAATGTAATATTTTTATAAGAATTGTTGTCAGCAGATGAAATAAAGTTCTGGAATGTGTAATCTTTGGGCAATTTCGGCTTTGTGATAATAAACCAAGTATTTATGAAGAATATCGAAAGTCGATCTTGAAAAGTCGACTTTGCAATTTTCTCAAAGTTCAAAAGTCGACTTCGACTTTTAGACTTTTCAATAAAAAAAGTCGACTAATCGATTAGTTGAAAGTCGATTCACTTATCCCTAGATTAAACATTTGCATTCTCGCTTTCGGTGATCTCTCGCTATCATAGTTAACTCTCGCGATCACGAAACCCATCTACTTTACAATAAAGATTGAAAATATTTTCAAAACACTATTTCATTTTTCTTTTTTTTATTTTTTGGGTTTCACAGCTACTCGGTATCCCGCAAACATTGAAGGATTGGAATTTTTTGATTTGGTTGTGTGATTGGACAAGAAGCTTCATAGCATCTCAAAAGAATTTGGGTTACTGCATTTGCTGCTCTCTCGAACATTTGTAGATCATATTGTTCGCCAAGTTGCATTGATTTTGATATTTTAAACAAAATATTCGTATTTCATATCTGTGTCAATTATTGGTTTGATATACAAGTATGCTTATTAAAGTTCTAATCGTTGGGTTCCAACTGGTATGACCGGTATTTCTTTTCTTTTAAAACTGATAAGCATTTGATAGGCTAATATTTCAATGGACTCTTATCTAACCGGCATTTCTATTGGAAATAAGCAGTGATTTTTTCCCGTTTCGCCCTCCATTTCCCCTTACTCAATTACTGGTATTAAAAAACTCAAGACAAAATGTACCAACACTTGTTTTAGCCTCTCAACCCTAATGTTGTTAATTAAATTATATTGCATTAGCTTGACGGCTAGCTAACTAAATGGCTGACTGGTTAGCTGACTGTGTCCAGTTCAAATGTTTCTAGAATGGACATGGTATAAATAAATTATAATTAAAAAAATTGTATATAATAATAAAAGCAGCATGTCTACTAGCTAAAATTAATTACTTAAATGTATATACTTTCCATTAGAAATGTATGGAAGAATACTTTGAAGTTAACAGCAACAACAACAACGTTGTAATAAAATAAATTTTAATTAATATTGTATTGGACATGGTTTATTGTTGCAAGTAGATCATTGTTGTTAAACAGCTGCGTGGGGTAGGTTAGGAAGGAATCGTAGATTAAAGTCTTCTAATTAATGAAGGTAAGTGATGTGGGATTACGTAGTCGAAAACAGATGTCGACTTTGCTTTTAATTTTTCGATCTTTCGATTTTGTTTAAACCAGTTCAAACCCGATTTTTTACATTTATCATCTCGATTGAACGCAAAGTCGAAATTTTAAAATTAAACGGTATTTTTGTAAGTAATAAGAATCGTTATTTTCAATTTTCCTTTTATAAATATGAAAAGTTTTTGGGCTTATTAGCCTTAGCAGCCAATACATATCCCTAGAAGGTAGAAAGAAAGTCTGCGAAAATCAAATCAATCAATCCTTGCCTCATTTTTTATCTATTACAAAGAGATAATTGCGCTCAAAAGTTTTCCATATTACACTGTATGATTTTTCTGTTGTTTTACGTCATAGTTTTACGCTAATAATTTACGATAATTTATTCTTAATTGTATGCAAACAATTTTGAAAAAATGTTAAGCTTTAATTGCTAATTCGAATTGAATTCTACGTACATTTCAAACATATAGGGTGTGTTCGATCTCATTGACAGCAACATTTTTTTCTGAGGAAGAGAGAGAGAGAGCGTTGTCGACCCGTTGGTGTATGTGGTATTTCCATATAACTTTCCGTTTTAAAATGGCTCCCTGATATTTGAATTTATTTGATATGTTTCGATTGCAATATTTGTCCACGATTATTTTACTAACTCCCATGCTGTGTTTCTTCCTCGTAAAAATGCTTTGACGATTTTCCATAATTTTTTTATAGAATTTAAGTCCGGCGACTGTGGTGGCCTGATCAAAGCCTTGACGGTCGTTATCTGTTGAAACACCCATCCAAGCGGCATTTCCCATTCGGCGTATGGTACCATGACGTTGTTTAGTATATTGGCATAATAAATTACGTCCATTGTTTATAAATTACATCCGTTGTTCAGGGCTGCAGTGATTACCTCTTCCCATCTTCCATTCTAATATTTAATAGATTTATTGATAACTTTGATATTCTTATTGAAAATTAGTTAGACTTAGATCTTAAATCTGAACATTTAAGAGCGAAGACGCTTGCAAATTTTGAAGTCTAACGGGATTATATTCTTAAGATGTAAGTAAACAAGAGCTGTTAATTTTTTTAAATATTCTTCTAACTACAAGAGAGTTAGAAGTGGTGGGATCGTCTAATGAAATGCGATATTTAAGACCGTTTAATCCTTTTCGTAGTAGTAATTCTGGATTCTTTTACCCTAGAGGTATTACAACGTTGTCTGCATTAATACTGGTTCAAATACTTTCTTGGTTTAGGTTCTTAAGAGACTATTTATTGTGCTGACCGTTACTCTACTTCGTCGCTGATAGTTATGTAGGTCGTGTAGGCTGACTCAGGCTACAATTGTATACTACAGATTTTTTGCGGCAAGCTCGGTTGTAAAGATTTCGGACCACTTTTCCTTTTTCCGAATGTCTCTATAATCCAGAATTTTTGAAGGCAGATTTCCTTTCGCTGCCGTCCATTTTTAGGCTCTCTGCCGTTCTTACCCAGATAGTCTTGGACTTGTCTCAAAAGTATATGGCCTTGCCGTAATATTTTAAAACTTAATATAATAACTTAATATAGGTATTTGTGTTCAGAGAAAGAGTACTCTTGTACTCCTCAGTCCTGAATCTAGTTATTAGGTTCACTTAATATATTGTTATATCAAATATGTGCTCTCTAATTCTATTAAAAATGGTTGGTTTGTTGTCTAGGTTTAGGGTTACATTCTTGCAAGTCTTGGAACAGACGATATATTATTTTATTCTATTAACGTATTCCTAAATTCTATATTCGGGGTGTATTCAGACTACATGTTGAAGGCCGCACGGCCATCAAGCAGTATGTGGGTACCACACCGATGGACACCGATGACGACCTCATCGATTTGGACTTATAAGTCATCGGTCTCCTCCCATCTCAAAAGGGTACCAACAAATCGAGATCCTCACATCTCTAACCACTGTTTATCAAGCAGTGAACCCAAAAGATCGTCCTGATCTAAGATTTATAAAACTCCAAATCAACTTAATAAAGATACTGTCGCCTGGCAGTTCATCTTAACGAAAAGTAAAAATTCAATTCTTTTAATAGTGCCTAAACATCACGTGAGTATAATACGTATACTTGTGGTGTTTTCCGTATATTTTGTATGTGTTGTAGTTTTTGCTCTTGCCGGCAACTCATAATCCAAAGGCTCTAAATTCGTCTGAATTTAGATTTCACAACAGATCCTACGTCCTTGTGGGAATCTGTACAACAGGCTCAGGCATTTTACCGCATGCCATTAACATTCTTAGTGAATTGGCTCAGATTTTATTTATTTAAAATATACTGGAACACAACTATTATCTTCATGCAAATTGACCATATTTTGCAATCATATTTTACAAATCCAGCAAGTTCTTTATGGCCTCTAAACAAAATTACATTTTATAATATCTGTTTAAAGTTCAAAACGCAATGGAAGATCTTCACATCGCTTGCCGGTTTCTTTTTTTGGATGCAAAAAATTTGACATTGACAACAGGTTGTATTTCAAGTTTAATTTGCGCGCTGTCAGTGCAGATATTCCTCTTTTCCCAAAAAAAAAAAAAAAATTAACAACCACATGTTAAACATTCTATGGGAAGGAAGATGATTTTGCAATCAAGCTTGGAAGTAGATGCAGTTATTTGCAAACCATATGTTATTATAAAAATCATTATGTATTACAGTATGCAGTTGAAAGACCCTATAACCCTGACATAGAATAAACTTCAACAACAACAACAGCATCTGTTGAGGTTAGTTATCAGAATTCAGGTTTTCTCTTTTTTCGTCGTTTGTTGTTCTTTTTTTATAACTGCATCAAAACATGAATTTGATGAATAAACTTTACAAATATTTGTATTTGTTATTTACGAACATGGAGAGAACAACCATGTACCGTACATAGTACACTGTACAAACAGACATACATGCACATGATATGTGACTTGTTTAAAGAGAGTATTTGTTAGATCATCTGGCATCACAGAGTTGACAGAGTCAGAGAGAATGTGGCGCAAAGACCATGTTGACAGTGTACACTGTACAGTGGGGTCTGCTTTAATGAAGAACGGTAGGTTTGAATTGAGCGAATATTAGTTTCGGCGGAGTTGGCGTGCATTCGGATGAATACAAAATTGAGTCGTTTCTTCTACTAAAATTCCCTTCATTCCATACCACTTTCCTTGTTTAGGTGAAACATATTCTCGATTTTGATCCACGATAAATTTTTAAATAGATAGACCAATTTGTGCTGAATGAGTTATGAATGATCCAATATGCCCATACTTTTGCACTGCAATTCATTCTTTTCGACATAATTTACAAGATAATGGACAGTGGCAAAATTTATCTCATATAGACCTCCACGTAGGAATGAGGTTCCTATGACTTAATATACCTTCTAAATTAACCTTATTTTGGACAAATCTGACTTTAATGACAGGTGATATAATTTTTTCGTAGACAATAAGTTGTCTCTTAGATCTGGTACATATAAAAAATCATTCAAAATCATAGCAGCATTTGGAAAACATTTTGTGAATGATACATTTGATAAATTAATTGGTGAAAATAATTCGCTATGGAAATATAACCTATAGCTTAGTTTGAATAGGCAGAAATTGTGGACGTTTATAATAGGTTTGTCTGTAGAAGATTCTGAGCTATTTTTAATTAACAAAGCCAAATAGACAAGGCAAGCCTGAAAATCCAGAAAATTTACCACGAAAAGCATTTGTTTAGATCCTGTGATATTTTGATCGAAAATATGTAGCCTACGTTTTTTTAAATGGTGCAAATATATGGGAATACATCATAAAAATGAAAAATTATAGTGACCATGTAAGTCTATCTCAAGTTTTCAGAATTATGGCAATTATTAAATTTTAGGAAAAACAAAATTCTATAGTCTGAATTTTTAAAATAATTGGTTAATAATACTGATTACTATTTACCCTAATTCTCAAGACGGAGTATATCATGCAAGTAGTCCCAAAGAGAGGATAGCACGTAGCTACAGTTATAATATTTTTGTCTAACCTATTTATAATCAACAGAGCCTCAATCAAATCAGCGAGGGAAATCTGGAAATCACACGCTTTTTAAACGATGCAGATATATCGGAACACATCAGAGAAATGAAAATGGCCAAGGTTAATTCCAATTTTCGTAATTTTAAAATTTTTTTTTTGGTCTGTTCCAGTACTTTTTTAATAGTAAAGCTAGTAAAAGGGAAACATTTCAAAATCGCTCTCAGAGTACAAAATAATTTGAAAAGTTCGGGAACGCAAATCTAGAAAATATGCCAAAATTAGATGGCAATACTTCAACATCAACATAACAGCCAATCAGAAGTAGACATTCCTGTTTAACATTTTTACTCGGCCAAATTTCTCGAGTAAAAAGTTTACAAAGAGAACGCCATTTTGTTTTGTGCTCTCTTAAAGTTGGTTCAAAGTTTTACCAGTTTTGTGGGTTCAGGAACGGTTTTTGAGTAAAAAGTTGCAAAACTTGTAAAATTAGTAGATTCTTTTAGGTTCTGGAACGGAACTTTTTTTTAAATTTTAGGAAAAATTTTCTGAAAGCTGCATTTCTAAAATTGGATGGTGAAAATCAGGGAAAATTTTTGGAAGTGTATTATGTAGTAGTTTCAAAAAGAAACCATGAAGCTTCAGCTATATATTAGTCTGTAGAAGATTCTGAGCTATTTTAATTAAAAAAGGCAAATTAGCAGGGAAGCCGGGAAAATCCTGATCGCAAAATATGAGGCATACGTTTTTTAAATGGTGCAGATATAGCGAAACTTATAATGGAAATGAAGGTATTGTGAGAAAACCTTGAAAAAACTCCATATAATTATCCGTACTCAATATAATTATCCCACCCTTTTATTTTTATCCACCATAAAATATAGTGTACAAATTTTACACATACATTGCTAGTACTTCTAGGATGTTTGGAATTGAAAATGGGATATATCGGTTCATGTTTGGGCATAGCCACCCTATAGAGTTACAAGCAATCTTATCTTATTATCAGCACATTTTGTTAACCGAATTGTCTATAATTTGGTATTTTGGATTCTCATTGTTTACCAAATCTCCCAACCAAAGATTATGAATGTTGGTCCCCTTATTAGGGTAGCCCCATATAACGGTACCCCTAAATGTTTGGTATTTGGTACCGAATCTCACTATTAAAAATTATAAATTTTCTTCAAATTTTGTCCATGTGGGGGTTCAAGTTACTGTCATGACAGAGGACCCGACCGAAATTAACACTAGAACGCCGAAGGCGGTCATTTTGACCGCTTTCCAATTTCAAGCAAACAAAAGCAACTGTGCATTTAATGACACTTTTTTTAAAATTTTGTGACTTTTTGTACCTCATAGAATTACGTTTATTATAAAAAATTCACCAAATTTAAAAAAAAAGTGTCATTAAATGCACAGTTGCTTTTGTACTTGAAATTGGAAAGCGGTCAAAATGACAGCCTTCGGCGTTCCAGTGTTAACGCATTTTTACTTGTCTACTTAAATTTCCTTGTTAATTATCGACTTCCAAAACAAAGGATTTCTTAGTTCAATTCGTTAACACGAATCTGTAATTTTAAATTTAAAAACATGACTTCACATGCTAATTGAGGCTATTACAAAGCGTTTAGAGTACTAAATCTAATGGATTTTAAACGTCAAATTCATAGCATATACGTCACGTTAAACCTATTCACAAATCCAGTGGATTATATTTCACGTATACGCTATGAATTTGACATTTAAGATCGAGTGGATTTCGTAAATCTTAAACGACATTTACATTGTAACTTTTTGTCTACTTAACCTCTTCTACGAATATTTATTTGACATATCTGTAAAGAATTTAACAATTTATCTACTAGATTTAATAAATCCTGTATAATATAAACTATTGGTATGTTCCCGTACTGCAAGAATCTACTACTTTTTACTCCGATAACACTTTTTTCCATTATGATATCGAAGAAAATAGTAAAATCGAGTAGATTCTTATAGTACGGGAACAGACCATATATTAAACTATAAAAGCACTTTTAAACTGCTTGTATATTATAGCACTTTTAAACTGGGTTTAAATTGTCTTCCTTTGCATATATGTATATTATAAAGTAGGTTAACCCGGTTTTTATATGCCATTTTAGAACCTTTTTTATCGGGTTAACCTACTCTATGAGGATTTATTTGACATGTATACAATAGTATTGACAATTGAAATCCACTGAGTTAACGAAATCCGGTACACTGTAAACGTACTATTACGGTATGTAGTGTAGTCACCACGTAAATCAATACCGACATAGTTTATAAAAGTATTCTCATTTAACCGAATTACAATTAACCAGTCCCAACTGTTTACCATCATCAAAATGATGTGAAGGCAAACAAAAAAAGAAAACTTTAGCGTTTTATAAACGTATAGTATGTATGTGTGGTTGATTGTTTTGGGATAAACGTAACTGGGACATATCACATGAAGACCGTTTATTTATCCATTGAATATAGCTGACCCTCAACAACACTTACTCTGCCATATTGATGTGTCGGAATTTTTATTTCACTTTGTTATACAGATTTCCAAAAAAGTATAATTTCTCAAAACAAAAATCTTGTTTTATCTAATCCAAAACAACAAAACAGATTTATTATTTTTTCACTTTTATTTCTTATTTTCTCTTCTTTTTTTGTTACAGTCACTAGATTCTTTAACGCGATATTGTTAGCCCGTCTCTTTGTTTATCCGCAGCGAGCAGGGAAGGTCTTTCACCGTAAATGGCGAACAACGAACTGATCTTTTTTCATTAATGGCAGTTACATTTTAGTCTCCAATGTTTTTTTCGCTTTACCAAAAATGGAGAAAGCAGAGAGTTGTGGTTAACTCTCTGAGAAATGGTAATTAGCGGCTCTCAGCTCGTGTCAGTCACTGCCGCGATCTGTTGAAACATTTGAGACAGGTTTTTTTCTGTTTTGTTTGGGGGGCAAAAAGTTTTAAAATATGATGGGGGGAATAAAACCAAAAAAGATCTTCAAATTATACTAGTGGCTAACAGATGCTTTTATATAAGCGCAATTATGAAGAACGGTATACCAAAGGAAAATTAAGAAAATCTAATGGAAAAACTCTACACCAGTAATTAAAAACATGCACATTCATGGTACCAAGGTGAATTTTCTAAATGCCGGATTTAATATTTATTGTGTGGGGCTCTTGGTTTTAACTATAGAATGGGCTAGATGCTGGTGTTGTTAATCATACGAATATTTATTAGAATACAACGCATCTAGGTGACATTATACGAAGGCCGAAATATACGGTATTTGTAGAAGCAAAGATAACGGGATTTAATTTCTCGGGATATTTGTGATTACATTTCACACCGATTTTATTTAAATAAAATTTTATTTATTCAATCACCTACATTATAATTATATTATTCAGCAATCCTTTAATCTTCCGATGACATAAAATGCAGAATAGGATTTCTAGTAGCTGAATTAATAAAACAATGTTTTAAATACATTGTCAATATTCTAAATATATGTTTTATATAATAAATAATTTGCTGAATTGGTTTCATGTCAGCTGAATAGCATTGATAAGAGATTATTTATATTTTCTTTGTCATAAATAGTTTGCTGAATTAGGATTTGGTAAGCTGAATGGCAAATTACAAAATTGAAATCGTTTTTCAACATACCCTTGATCTTCCCACGTCATAAACACTTTACTGAATAGCATTTTTAGTAGCTGAATTAATACAAATCTATAGCAAATACATAAAAAATATTTCTGTTATTATGTACGGTGGTGAATCTCTAAAAAAACCTTGATGAATTACATTTCGAGTAGCTGATTAGACTATTTTGTTAAAATCTTTACACCATCTTTCATAGTACTACCAACTAAAGAAAACTTAGGATGAAATGCAATACACAACTCATGCTCGAGTTAATCGGTCTAAAATTGCATTTTTAGTAGATGAATTAATAAAAATTGTTTGCAAATATATTGCCAATATTTTAAATATTTGTTTTATATAATATTTAGCTTGATGGAGTGGTTTTATGTTAGCAAAATTTCTAATATGAACAATAATAAGAATTATTCTTTGACATATCTTGAATATTTTTAAAACAAAAAACCTTTGCTTAATAGCATTGAAAATAATTTATTTATATTTTCTATGCATTAAATAGTTTGCTGAATCAGGATTTTGTTAGCTGAATTGCAAATTACAAAATTAAAATAATTTTTCAACATTGATCAACATGATCTTCTCACAACATAAAATCGTTGCTGAATATTATTTTTAGTTGCTGAATGAATAATAACATATTGCAAATACATTAAAATATATTTCACTTGAAATAAATAGTTTGGTGAATCCCTAAAAACCTTTGCTGAATTACATTTCGAGTAGCTGAAAAGCCTATTTTGTTAACATCTTTACATCCTCTTTCAGAGTACTACCATCTAAAGAAAATTTAGGATGAAATACATTGATCAACATCTGTATTTATATGAATATGTGACAGCGGCTTCATAGAACGCATGCTCGAGGTCATCGCTCTAAAATTGCATTTCAAGTAGTTGAATTATTAAAAAAATTGCAAATATATTGGCAATATTCTAAATATGTGTTGTATATAATGAATTGTTTGCTGAATTGTGTTTATGTTACCTGAATTGCTAATATGAACAATAAGAATTATACTTTGACATATCCTAGACACTTTTAACACAAAAACCTTTGCTGAATAGCATTGAATTGCAAATTTTACATCCTGAATTACAAACTTCCTAATTGAAATCGTTTTTCCGCACCTGTATTTTAACGTGGTGGTAATAGAACGCAATATTCTGAAACCGTAAGTGCTAGCTAATTTTTGTTCCTGACTGAAATCAAATTGGTTGAAATATCACCCAATAAGATCTGCTTTCTATTTTTAGTATAAACATTGCTATAAAAATTGCAAAACTGGCTTTTGCAATTGAAACTAATTTGAATTAGTGGTGAGTTGGAATTGGCATTTAGATTGTCATGTTTTCTTTAAATAAATTATTGTAGATTGTCAATAACCTGGATTATGTTTCATTTAGGTACAAGTGACCGATCTTTAGCGGGTTTAGATCAACTCAAACTAGCAAAAACGTAATTCGGTCGAACCGAACGTTTTATACTCTTCACAATGAAGCTGACTTTCAAAATTACAAAAAACGATCAGAAGTTTTATATAGTTAATTTTAAATTGTGGACCGAAGAGAACGACATACCAAACTACAGATACTCAGGTTGAAAAATTGGGCTAGGACCTCCAACATACCGAAAATGGTACATGTGCTTTGTATGATGGCTATGAAGAAATATGGACTTATGTATATGTTCTGTGATAAAATTGTTTATCATCTAAGTTCCCAGAATGCCACAATATAGTGCTTCACAATTCTCCAAATACTGAAAATTGTGGGCGAAATTTTGTGAACGCTAAACCAAAACAAAAAAGATATTCCAAATTGTTGGTATTTATTTTCAGATTAGAGAGAATCAAGAATATCAAATTAGAATCCATTCGGTGGGAACAACATATCCAAAATATCGAATATTGGGGTAAGTAAATCGACTTTCGACTAATCAATTTACATACAAGAACTCCATCCGGAAAAACTTGGTGCTAAAACCATCATTTATACACTGGTTGTATAACACGGTGGTAAGGCCCATCCTTTCCTATGGTTCTCTTGTTTGGTGGCACTGCTTGCACCACAAGTCGACATTTAGCAAACTAGACAAAGTACAAAGAGCCGCATCGATTCCAATAATTGGAGCCGCGAGAAGCACCCCACAAGCAGCTCTGAACGCAATGCTGAACTTAAGGCCTCTATGTCTCAGCATTAAGTCTCAGTCAGCGCGTAGTGCCCTAAGGCTGCATGAACAATATCGATGGCGAAATTGTACCTACGGGTATGACATCTTGAACGAACTAGGTATGACGATATAGATGTCGTTATCCCTAGTAGAGACGACTGGAACCGTAGCAACCCTTCTCTGAACGGGCTGGCTTTTTATACAGACAGATCCAAGATGGAAGAAGTTACAGTAGCTGAATTGATAAAAAGTCTCGATGATGCAGAGATCGTTAAACCGGCGACTATCTTTGTGGATAGTCAGGCGGTTGTTAAAGCCATCAAATCTTGTAATATCAAATCTGAGGTCGTCCTCGAGTGTAGATCAGTTTTGGAAACACTAACTTACAGCTGTCGGCTGTGTTGGGTACGAGGACACCGTGACATCATAGGTAATTAAAAATCAGACCAATTAGCTAGACGAGGATATCAATTTAGCAATCGATTGCTCAATCAAACTACCCATCTGTCATCTTTTTCGAAACTTTGAGGCATTCTTCGACGAACGGGCTAATGAACTCTGGCACAACGAACCTAGACGCAATGTGATCTATCTGTCAACTAAGAGAACAAACTAATTATGAACCTGAGCAAAGCTGAAATTAGAGTAATGACAGGAGTCATTACTGGTCATTGCAATATCAGGGCCTTTACCAGTAAATGGGACCATGATGTTACTGATTACTGCAGACGAGGAGGAGACTGAGACAATTGAGCATTTCCTGTGTTGCTGTCCAGTTCTGGCCTACAGACGGAACAGACTAGTGGTTGCTCACCGTCTCTAAGCCTCTTTTCAACAATGGAGCCTGATTTAATCTACAACATTATTAGAAACCTAAAGTGGTTAGGAAAGTCCAAACTTAGTACCTAATATGTTTTCTGTCCAATTTCTATAGCCAAGAGTTTCGATGGCTATAGAAATTGGACAGAAAACACATTCCTCCTAATACTTCTTGCTAGCTTCTTTTTTATACCCTTCACCACACTGTGGTACAGGGTATTATGTCTTTGTGCATATGTTTGTAACAGGTAAAAGGAATCGAGATAAACCCATGTTTCCTTTTGAGAATATGCATAGAATCACTTTCTGAGTCGATTTATGCATGTCCGTCCGTCGGTCCGTCTGTCTGTCCGTCCGTCTGTTGATGTTAAATTGTAAACAAAGTACAGGTCGCATTTATAATCCGATTTGGCTGAAATTTGGTACAGCTCATTTATTTGGCCCAAGGACGAACCCTATTGAAATTGGGAAAAATCGGTTCAGATTTAGATATAGCTCCCATATATATTTTTGTCCGATTTACGGACTTTAGTCCCTGAAAATCTTTCGATTTGCAAGAAAATTTGGCATAGCGTACTGAATTGAGCCTCGAAAGATGTGTGCCAAGTTTCGTGAAAATCGGTTCAGATTTAGATATAGCTCCCACATATAGTTTCGCCCGATTTTAGGTAAATGGTGCACCAAAGTCCCTGAAAATCTTTCGATTTGCACGAATTTTGGCATAGCGTACTGAATTAAGTCTAGAAAGACGTGTGCTTAGTTTCGTAAAAATCGGTTCAGATTTAGATAGAGCTCCCATATATAGTTTCGCCCCATTTGAAGTAAAGGGTCTACCATAGTCCCTATATTCTTACGATTTACACGAAATTTGGTATAGCCTATTGAATTAGGTCTATAATGATGTGTGTTAAGTTTCGTGAAAATCGGTTCAGATTTGGATATAGCTTCCATATATAGTTTCGCCCGATTTTAGGTAAATGATGCACCAAAGTCCCTGAATATCTTTTGATTTGCACGAATTTTGGCATAGCGTACTGAATTAAGTCTAGAAAGTCGTGTGCTTAGTTTCGTAAAAATCGGTTCAGATTTAGATAGAGCTCCCATATATAGTTTCGCCCCATTTGAAGTAAAGGGTCTACCATAGTCCCTATATTCTTACGATTTACACGAAATTTGGTATAGCCTATTGAATTAGGTCTATAATGATGTGTGTTAAGTTTCGTGAAAATCGGTTCAGATTTGGATATAGCTTCCATATATAGTTTCGCCCGATTTTAGGTAAATTGCACCAAAGTACCTGCTAATCTTTTTATTGGCATGAATTTTGGTATAGCGTACTAAATTAAGTCTAGTGCTAAGTTTCGTGAAATCGGTTCAGATTTCCATACAAAGTTTCGTCCGATTTTGGGTAAATGGTGCACCGAAGTCTCTGAAAATCATTCGATTTGCATGGATTTTGGCATAGCGCATTGAATTAAGTCTAGAATTATGTGTACACCTTCTATATATATATTCGTCCGATTTTAAGTAAATTGTGCACTAAAGGTCCACAGCTAGGCCGATTGACACAACGTAGTGAAATTAATGTAAATTAATCTCGGGCAAGGTTTGCTTCAAATAGGTTCAGATATAAATATATCGTAGCTTCCATATATAATTTCGACTTATTTATGTCTATTGTACACCAAATAATCAATAGGTGTATGATTGAGATTAAATTTTAAACTGTGCAGCATACCGAATAGCGTGTGTCAAGTTTGCTTTAAATCGATTTACACAAATCTGTCCCACTGTGCGCAAACGACTCTAAACTTGCCCAAATTAAATGAAATTTAGCATAGGTTCCAGAAAGACATAAAAATCACATATTTAAGTTCGTTCAATTTCATGTCAAAATTCCTTCGAAAAGGCGACGTCTTTTCTGATATGTTGAATATACCCAAAGTGGTGAAGGGTATCATATAGTCGGGCCAGCCCGACTTTACTTCTTTCCTTACTGGTCTAAGATTGTACTCGACTGACTTTTTAGTTTATTATTCTTTTTACCATCATCGCAGATTGAAATTATCATTGCAGAAATCTGATCAATTTCCTCATTGGTTTGACTTTCTTCGAATGCTACATTTAAATATTTTGCACAAATTCGTTGCGTATCTTCGTCTTCTTCAAGATTATAAATTGACACTTGGTGGAGATTATAATCAAGTATATCGAAATTATTCTGGTTTGTCACAAATAACAGACTTTTTATCTTGAGCGTAACCACATGAACTCAAATAATGCGTTTTTCGCGAAGATATGTTTTCATAATCGGCAATATTATGAGTTATAGTTTCATTTATGAGGATTTACATCATAGCTGCTAAGCCTCTGTAACTGCAGTTACACTTGTTCACAAAAAAAAAGTAAAATTAAAAAATTGGAAAATTATGTGTGGCCTTAAGTAAATTTTACATTTGCATTTCTTCTTTGTGTATCAAAAATCGGAGGGGACCTCTCAGTGTTGGATGGGAATAGAGAACATCATTAGAGAGATGACAACACAGATCACTCTTCGAATATCTTTAACAACAAGCCAGACAATCATAATAGAGATTGGTTTTGTTTAATGAGCATTTTTATAAGTGTGATTTTCTTCTTCTTTCTTTCGAGTTACCTTCCACGAAGTAGAAAGTCTGTTGTACTTTCAACATGCAACCACGACGAAAATATTTTTGGAGACTTTGTTGACCAGATTTTCCAACATGCCTATGTGTTGGTTGGCATTCTTCTTAACGATGTAATGTTGCTGTGTCCATTGAGGTGTTTTTAAGTAGGTCGTTACTACTAAACCGGAAAGCTGGAGAATCGTGGACATGCAGCCATCCATGCGACATTTGATTTTAGTTATTGTCAACTATGGCTCTGGACCATAGATAGCTTGTGTACTTAACAAAAAAAAAAAAAAAAAAACAAATTGTTGACATTTGACGTTGAAAAAAGATACATAGAAATGGGCAAAGGTATCATGTCCAAAATTAAGTTAAAATAGAAAGATTCAGTTAATTCGTAAAATATTGTGTTAGAAATAAATAAACCCGAATTCTAATATTGGGAATAAAAAAATATCAAAAAATTTCTTTACGATGCATTTCAGGTTTATAAAAAATATATATCAATAATTAGAGGGAATATTTTTGTTGATAAATTTGGCAACAAATCTATAGACAACTTTTGTTAATTAGTTGTTTGGTTACAGTTGGTAAAGAAAGTTTGTGTCAAGATCTATTAATAAGGTCACCAAGGTAACAATCGAAATCGGAAAACAGCTATTTTTTCTCAAGTCTAATTTAACAAATTTCGACTTTGTTTACGTTTTCATAATGGAAGTCAATTCACAATAATGCATTTTGACAGCAAACTTGAGAGGTATCGATTTTCAGTTGGTCTCCCTGGGTGACCTTATTTATAGGCCATAGTTTGTGTATATTAAAGCTGCTCAACCACGGTAACTCTAGTTCAACGTTCACCATACAGGCGCCCGTGGGCGCTTTGGGAGAGTACCAATACAATCACAGTTCTGTGTTCGAACTCAACATTACTCTCGACATCGAACATGTCGTTTGCTTTGCAATGCTTTAACATATACGATCTGTGCCGAGAGAGCGAAAACTACTCTCCCAACCAAACTATGCGTGTGTCCAACACAATCATAGCAGTTTGCATATGTATTGTTGGCTATCCCTGCTCTAGTTACACTGTTTATACACCCGTTCCCTGCTTTCTCTTTATTCTTAACACTTTTCCATGGTACATCAAGATCTATTAATAAGGTCACACAGCTAGCGAAGTTAGATGTTTTTTCCCAAGTCTAATGTCAACAATTTAGACTTTGTTTACGTTTTCAGAATGGAAGTCAATTCACAATAATGTATTTTGACAGCAAACTTGAGAGGCAGCTGATATCCAGAAGGTCTCCCTGGATGGCCTTATTTATAGACCTTGTACTCCATTTAGCGCATGATGCAATAATAAGGTGATGTATCAAAACAAAAACAAAGCTAATTATACGATTAACTGTCAATGTCAAGGCCTATAAATAAGGTCACCCTGGGAGACCAGCAGTATATCTGCGACATTCAAGTTTTCTGTCAAAATGGAAGTCAATTGTGAATTGACCTCCATTATGAAAAGTCGAAATTTTTGACATTAGACTTGAGGAAAAGCTGCTGTTTTCCGATTTCTATTGTTACCTGGGTCACCTCATTAATAGATCTTGGTCAAAGTGCATAGTTTCGACTTGAATTCGACGTGCAATGTTGCCATGAGAAATATTACTAGATAAAATTTGAGAGATAGTGGAATTAAAAACAGATGGTTTTGTTTTGGTACTCTTTATGCAATAATACATAAAGACTTGTATCATATGATCGATTCGAATTAAACTGAAGGAACCCGTTTTTATTCTAACCCAGGAAATTCCTATTTATTTTGCTTTCACATACTTTTTCCACACACTGTATTCGTGTAGTGTACTCTAGAATAAAAAATCCCGAAATAATTTCTATATTGAACTTTGTCGTTTCGTATAGATTATTTTGTGGCTTTTTAAGCCGGTCAGACGCATCTACGCCAATAACTGGATATTTTGGATTTGATATTTTTATGTATAATATTCATTATTTATGGTTCTAATAAAAGGCAATGCATGTGGATGATAATGCAAAGTTAGAAATTAAGAGAGTTTTTAAAAAGGTGAACGTTTCATTCAGCACGCAGTGCTATGCGCTTACTAAACTTGTTTATGTTGCGGTGATCCAGAATTTGTATGGCTAAATATCAAAAATGATAATACAACCATTATGCGAATGGAAAACATTTAAGCTGCAATTTTTTATTCGGACTAAATGTCACTGTCCATAAAACAAGTTCAATGCTGAACTCCATTCAGGACAAGAAGAGGGAATTCTGAATATTTAAGAATCCCATAAGAGCTTCGCACAGTGCTCTTTTAACATTCTAATGGTTTTGATGTTGTGTCCATTGAGATGTTTTTAAGTAGGTCGTCACTACTAAACCGGAAAGCTGGATAATCGTACTGGAAAGTGTCATTCTTCGATCCAAGAAGGAACACTTCTCCGATACATTCCTGTACCTAATAGTACATTTATATAATTTTGTAAAATGGATAAGTACAGTTGTGTCGAAAACAGTTAGTTGAGAATTAAAATGTAATGAAGATGTAAACATGTCCCAGTTAACCTCGACACTATATTCCTAAACAAGTTCAGAGTGTCGACGTCTGGAAAACGACTGGAAGCACCTTGATATTTGCGCCGAAGGTAGAAAAGGAGAAGACAAGCCGGACTTGCGATCATAGGATGAAATATGATGAACGAATCGACTTCTGTCGCCATGTGGATTATGTGCTTTCAAAGGCCAAAAATATGAACTTTGCCTATCAAAACTCTTTCGAATGCTAGGTGGACTTTATTCGGAGGTAAAGTTGCTAATATACAAGCAAACGAATAGACTAATTATCACCTACTCCTTTGTTGCATGGCCAGACAAATCATCAGCTCAAATGGAAAGGTTTAGAATTTGGGAGAGAAATATATTGGCATCATGCGTAGGAATAAGACCAACACTGGATAACAATGGAATTTATAGATGGAATAGTGGAGCCATACCTGGAGTGCAACGAAGAACTCTTTTCTATACTTATAAGAAAACACCTCCCCCTCCAGTTTTACTGAAGCTTCGATACGAAAGATTCCCATACGATGAAGATGACCATCTGATGTACTATCATCGGAGGTACGACAGATTTGACGCCAACATTGAGCCTATATACAGTGGTGGCCACAGAATTAAAACATTTACTGTGGTAAACATTTTTTGATCAGCCCTCGATTCGTTTGAAGTATTTTTGAAAATTTTTTAATTCAGAACACTTCGATATACTGCACTTAAGAGATTTAGTGTGGAAATGGAAAATTATTTCATGCAATTTTTCCATAAATAACGGTTTTTATGAAAATACATCGACTTTGAAGTGGCCATATAATTAAAACATTGTGTAATTTTTTACTTTACTGCATTTTTTTTTAATATTTTTTAAAAAAGCTCTTTAATTTAGTTAAATTATGTAAACTAAGCACCGATAAAATCATTTACTGATAAAAATTTTTGAAAAAAATCTGTAAAATCTATCAAAATTGCCAACAATTTGTACAGTACACCTAACATTCAGAAAATCACCTTTATTATAGAAAATAAAGATCCGAATGCACCAGAAATTGCTAGAATTAGTAAAAAACAATAAATAATTCTCAAAATAAATAAATATTTGAAATAAAAACTCAAAAAATGGGAATTAACCTAAAGGAACGATTCAATTTCAATAGCCTTTACTGAAGAAGGCCGGAATATTTTTGCAGTATGTGAGAAAATATCGATTGATATTGGTATTTATTATATCAAATCGATTGTTCGAGTAGTACAGAATATATTTAATCAAAAAATTTATCAGTCACAACAGAACGAACAGAGATCAACACCTATGTTGACGAGAAAACGTTTCTGGTACACAGCAGCATGTTTGATGGTTAACTCTTGACCCTTCAAATCTATTGAACATGACAATATTTTTCCAAAATAATATTTTTTGGAGAGAATAATGCCCAAATGGGCATTATTATTTTAGCCTAAAAGAAAGAAAAATTTTACAATTTGACAAATATTTAAAGTCTTGTGTTGAGCATCAAAAATGCTGCTGTGTGGCGGAATCTTTTACTCGTCAACATAGGCATTGATCTCTGTTCTTTCTGTTGTGACTGGTATATTTTTTGATAAAATATATTCTGTACTACTCGAACAATCGATTTGATGTAATAAATGCCAATATCAATCGATATTTCCTCACATACTGCAAAAATATTCCGGCCTTCTTCAATAAAGGCTATTGAAATTGAATCGTTCCTTTAGATTAATTCCCATTTTTTAAGTTTTTATTTCAAATATTTATTTATTTTGAGAATTATTTATTGTTTTTTACTAATTCTAGCAATTTCTGGTGCATTCGGACCTTTATTTTCTATAATAAGGGTTATTTTCTGAATGTAAGGTGTACTGTACAAATTTTTGGCAATTTGATAGATTTTACAGATTTTTTTCAAAAATTTTTATCAGTAAATGATTTTATCGGTGCTTAGTTTACATAATTTAACTAAATTAAAGAGCTTTTTTAAAAAATATTAAAAAAAAAATGCAGTAAAGTAAAAAATTACACAATGTTTTAATTATATGGCCACTTCAAAGTCGATGTATTTTCATAAAAACCGTTATTTATGGAAAAATTGCATGAAATAATTTTCCATTTCCACACTAAATCTCTTAAGTGCAGTATATCGAAGTGTTCTGAATTAAAAAATTTTCAAAAATACTTCAAACGAATCGAGGGCTGATCAAAAAATGTTTACCACAGTAAATGTTTTAATTCTGTGGCCACCACTGTATAAGCCATATGACATATACGAAGCAGATTTATAGCTTAATTTTATACTGTAATCATTAAGTATAATGTACAACTGAAATAATTTTCTAAATAAATGGCAATTTTGAAATGAAATGAGATTTCAACCTATCAGGAAGTTCCCGAGACTGCGTGGTGAAATCACCAGCGGAGAAAGAAGGCAAAAACAAGAGCTGCTGTGGGCTTTCGAGAGTCGATGAAAGTGGGAATTGTCGTGACGAATTTTAACAGATCCGAAATAAAGAGAAAAGTATTTTAACCGTGAAGAGCTCTCGAGCGACCTATATTGAAAGCAATGTGAGTTATGGTGAACTTATGAAGCCATAGGGGATATAAACCTGATCGCGATGGTCTCAACCAATCTTTCCTCCACACTGCTTAAGGAACCTCGACTAAAACTTCAGCGCCTCTCCAGGTATTTGTAGTACTACCAGCCGTACCGGAGCAGTAGCAGAACAGAACCAGACTTCAATCGTAGTAATTTAAGTTTCTAAATAAAGCAAAATCCTCTGAATTTTAAAACTAAAACTTCATCTTTTTACTCTCGGCCACTTCATATCCCAGCTACCGGAGGTCGATTTTTGTCCTCACTCCCTCAAGTGAAAATGAAGTGCACAGGCATCATATCCAGAAATAATTTCGCTCGGGCTCCCTTTATCTCCGAGAGGTTTGTCCATCCCCAAAAGAAGGGTTAGGAACACACACTGTTGTCACCATTCCGCACGATATATTGTCGACTGTTTAGACTTGATTAGGCTCTAACACTTTTACAGAATTCAAATATCATTTTTCTTTCATCCTCCCACTCATTGCAGAACCATCCATCGATACATCCGATATAATTGCGGCTAATTGTTGCTTCAAATTGACAAATAGACTGAGCAGAGACTCCTTGTGGTCCATTTTTCCAGCTGTACTCGCGTTAGATTAGATGATGTTGAAAAGAGTGGAATATGGAAAAGAAAAATAAATTAGGAAGCATGGGGCATCTACAAAGTAGATTTTCGATCATTTCGACCTCTTCTTCATCTTCACATAGATATAGGGAATATCATCCCAGATATAGGTCACAATGTTTTTTGGTTATAGCGGAAACCAACTTTCCTCAGTTATGTTTCATATAGATATAGAGGTGAGAACTTCGCAGTTTTATTTGTGATTGAGTAGTTTTTGTTCTAGAGGATTTAATGGCCTTGAATACGCCATTCACCACAGCTTTAGAAAACTACTATAGTTGGGCGCCATTTTCACTGCGTCAATCTTGTTATCGGTCATTTATTCCGAGACTCTCCTCTCCTCATTTACTAACTGTCCGAGTTAGTTTGCTTATATCTGTTCTAAAAAAAAAAATTACCACATGATGCAAATATTATACCCTACCCACCCACCGCGGTACATGCAAATGTGATGGAATTTAGTTGGCCCTATTAATTATTGAGAATCGGATCAGGTTTAGATAAGATAACTTCCGTGTGAACACTGCGTTTGTCCAATTCACATGCACCAGACTAGAGTTGTGTATTGTGGAAAATGGTTCTGATTTAGATGATACTACCAACGTTTGTCCGCTTCACACGAAATGTTATATAGACTTCCAAATTAGTTCTATAATGACGTTTTTGTAGCAGCCCATTTGCTTTTACACAATGGGCTGAGGTGACAGACTTTGGCCGAGCTTCATAATATTTTTTAGAAAAAAATCGAAAGAAGCCTACGCTTTGTCGAAGGATACGAAGTTTTATTTAAATTGTTACTCTCATAAATATTAATTTGTGTTGCATTTAGATTATAAGAGCAGCTCTGGGCGTTTTTCCAATATTTTCCGTATTTTTTTAACTAGTTTTACTATGAAGGTTAATTATTAGAATATTTGTATTCCCAGTATTTTGTCTCATGATTAGCTATGTGGCCCTCTACCTTAAGCACACCAACTGTATTCGTGTGTTATTGTGAATGATCACAACAATAATATTATGAATATATGAAACACCCTGTAATTTGTCAGCAGCTGTTCTTTGTTTATGGAATAATCTCACATTGTTCGAAGAATTTGTGTTGTTGCTCTCTGGTTGTTGACCAACCAAGTCTACACCGTGGCTCCACGATGGAAACGGAAGCACCTCTCGAAGCTACAACAAAAAGTGAATTCTTACCGGGCTTAACATTTCAAACAACAGTTCCACCACCGTCAAATGATGAAGACCAATCAGTGCCTTGTGTGAAATGTGAAAAAGTCTTTAAATTTCCCACATCCCAGGATGATTATTTGGCTCATTTGTTTCTCGCACATCGTTTGGTTATAGCTGATGTAGCGGATATTGCCTTGCTAGAAGAATATTTAAAATTTTGGCGTAAAGAATTTGAAAATCATCCATTGGAAGAATATTGCACCACAATGCTGCTGGATCAGCTGCCCGATGGAACACCAGCCAAAAATGAGAAATATTATCTGTTGAGTGATGTACTGCCCAAAGATTTTGAGCTGAGAGCTAACCTGAAGAAACAGCGGCTTGAAAAGGCATTGGCCCAACATCAATTTGAGTTAACCGATCGAACATTTAGCCGGGAATGTCTCTACTGTCGAGATGTTATCACTGGCTTGCGATCGTCATTTTTGGAACATCTTTTTACGAAACATTTCCTGCAATTGGGAAAGCCAGAAAATCTTATATACATCGATGAACTATTGGCCAAGGTCCAGCATAATTTAGAGAATCTAATTTGTTTGTATTGTGAGAAGGTATTCAAAGATCGGGTAACCCTGAAGGAACATATGCGTAAGAAGGCCCACAAGAGGATAAATCCAAATAATAAAACTTATGATAAATACTTTTTGGAAAATTATAAAATACCCGATACCACAAAGGGCCATAATCATCAGCAGCAGAAGAGGGTGCAGAAAAAACCCAAGGGTAGAGCAGGAGGAGAACAACAGCAGCCGGCGCAACAACAACGAAGTGCAATCAAGGATAATTCACGATCTTCATCGCAGCAAGAAATCGAAAGTGTGGATTTTGAACGTTTTGCCCATCACAGTGAAGATTCCGATTCGGATTGGTCCGATTGGAATGGTGAGGGTGGTGTCCAACCCATTACCTGTCTCTATTGTCCACAAAAAGTTGATGATTTTCAATTATTCAAAAAACATTTATCACAAACGCATAGTGTGGATTTTGATAAATTACTGGAGGGTTTGAATTTTTATCAAAAAATTAAAATTGTCAACTATGTTCGGCGGCAAATGTGTCTGCTTCGATGTGTCACTTGCGATCAACGTTTTGAAAATCAAGATTTGCTACTGCAACACCTTCAAGAGGAGCAGCATTTTGGTGTGGGCACACGCAAACAATGGGATAAACCTGAATATTTCTTTCCCACATACGAGGATGATGGTCTACTGTGTACGCTGGATGATAATCCCAACGATGATATGGATGAGACAGTGGTGCGTATTATATCCGAAGATCCTGTAGCACAAATTAATAAAGATGCTGAGAAGCTATCGTTGGAAAATTTCAATTTTTTGTAAGAAAATAAAAAAATTATAGAAAAAATATATTTATAATGAAACCTGAGCAATTATGGGGGTAAAATGAAAAGGTGGACTGGACGAAAAAACAAAATTTTAGCAGATTGGATAAAATTTGTCGAAGGTGGAGCTTAAAAGGAAAAATACAAACGTCGTTAATTTAAATGAGTTAAATGAAATAAAAAGAAAAAAGGATTAAATCGGATAGAACAAAGGATTAATAGGTAGAGCTTTAAAGTAAAAAAGCAGAATGTCGTTTAGTACGGCCGGACCGCGGGCCGAAAAAAATATATAAATATATATTGAGAAATTAGGGGGGTAAAATGAAATAAAAAGAAAAAAATTGTCTGAATTGTGTTTAGAATGTGTGCTGTACGAATAAGGTTGAAGGTCGATATTAAAAGAAAAAAATAAAATAAAAACGTTAATAAGGCCGTGCCAAACTTTTTAGACCCTCCACTACGTTATGTCCATTCAAAATTTCTTATGTCGATAGGGACATTTATATGGGCACTATGTTATTGCGTTATGTGGTAGTACCGAACACAGGAAAAAGGGTTGGAACTTTTATGTGGGGATTATATAAATATATTTAAAATATCGAATATGTAATGGTACTGTTCTATGGGTGCTGTAAACTGGCACTGATAATGTTTGGTAGGAAGATTTGATACCTCATAAGAATTTGAAAAATCAAATTAGAACGAATTCGGTTGCAAAACCAAAAATAAATGGGGTTCTATTATAAGGGGGTTAACCGGAAACATTGATAATTTTTGGTAGGGAGATTTTCAACTCAATGAAAACCCCAAATTTATATTTACAGCAAATTTGGTTAAAGCACCTGCCAAAGCTCGTCAAAATAACGAAATTTGGGATGTTGCTTATTATGGGAGATTCCCTAAAAAGTGAACCAATATTGATCATATTTAGTAGGAAGATTTGAAAAGCCATGAACAATTGAAAAATCAAATTAGAGCCAATTCGTTTAAAAAAGGTGTGTCAAACCCCAAAAAAATCGAATAATGGAGGTTACCATTATGTAGAGTGTACCCGGAAACATGGACCAATGTTGATAATTTTTGGAAGGGACATTCCCTACCCTATGAGAATCCAAAATGTAAAATTACAGCTAATTTGTTTAAAGCACGTGTCCAAGCCCCCCAAAATACCGCAATTTGGGATGTAACGATATATAGGGGACTGCTAAAGAAAGCTCCCCAAAATACGGAATGTAGAGTTATATGGAGGATTACCCAAAAAGCATGAGCCAATGTTGATAATTTTTGGTAGGAAGATTTACTACCATATCACAACCTCAATTAACAAATTACAGCTAATTTGATTAAAGGCCACGCCGAAATATCCCAATAATAATTTTTGCGTTGTAGTTTTATATAAAGTGGCTTTCCCAAAAGGAATGCAAAATACCAATTTACCAGATTATCTAAAAAGTGGAAAAATCCAAAATACTGATCATTTTCGGTATGAAGATTTACTACTATACCACAACCGAAAATAACAAATTACAGTTAATCAGGTTGAAACATGCACCCAAAACCTCAAAATACCGAATATTGGTGGGCCGTTATATGGGGCCTTCACCGAAACATGGGTCAATAATGATAATTTTTCTTAAGTAGATCTGATAACCAAGGTGAATCCAAAAATACCAATTTACAGCAGATTTCGTTGAAAAACGTACCAAAATTCCACAAAAAGTCGAATAATCGGAAGTACCGTTATAAGGGGGGCTACAGTAAAAAGTGGACCAATATTGATAATTTTCGGAAGGAATATTTGATTCACAATGAGAACTAAACCTAGCAAATTACAGCCAATTCGGTTGAAAAACAATTCAAAAATTTCCATAATACCGATTATTTGAAGCTAACGTTATATGGGAGCTATACCAAAACATGGACCAATATAACCCATTTGCAAATACCAACCTTTCTAGGAGTAATAAAAATCGACGCCTCCGAACCATAGTATGCTAAGTCGACTTAGCGTGTTTTAAAGTTCTTTACGCAAAATTTAAATTCTCTGAAATTTTGGTAATCATCTATTATCAAAAATGTATTAGCATGGCACGTAGGATTCAAGAAACTTCTATACTTTGGTTCTACCTCTTTTTCAGACGCTACCTTGAAATGTCAGTGCAAAATTTTAAAGCTCTATATCAAATATAGCGATCTCTATTAGGGTGATCGCTTTACGGACGCTAACCTGAATTGTGTACCAATATTGATAATTTTCGGTAGGAAGATTTGATACACCATACGTTTAAAAAACGTGTCAAAAATTCCCATAATACCGAATATTTGGGGGTTACCGTTATATGGGGGTTATACCAAAAGGTGGACCGATATACTTCATTTGCAAATACCAACCATCCTAGGGGTAATAGCAATGCCACTGCAAAATTTCAAAACTATATCTCCAATATGACGTGCATTACAGCTGGGATAAAATGTAGAGGAGGTTTAGGCTTTATCCAACCCATTTCAATAATTCTTTGCCATCTGTACAAAGACCGCTATTAAAGTGAACTCCGAAAAACACGCTCAAATTCCGTTAGAGTGCTCTAATATACCATTAGCGTAAATTACTTAAATAATTCTTTAAAATTGTAATACCCATTAAAATATCCACCTGTTTTAAAATTTTCCGATACATTTTATTTCATTTTGCACAACTTCATAAAAGGTACACGAATTTTTATCTGTGGATAGGTGTGTTCCAGAACATGCATAAAGCATATATTAATCGAAATTGTTTTCGATTTTTTCATAATAATTTATTTTATATTATATTCATTTTGGAACGGGAGCAGATCTTATTTATGTATTTATTTTCGTCTACAAACATTAAAACTAAAATTGTAATAAAAAATTTGAAAAGAAGAAATACAAAAACCCCCTTAACTTAAATAGCAGTACCACGTTCCAAATTCTGTTTAATTTCAGCCGTATGTTCGCCATAGAACCTCTCCAATTTCTTATTGAATTTGGAATTCCTTTCATTGATAAAGTCCACATCGGCATCGTCATTGTAAATACGCCTTCTGGAGTATTTTTTACGCCTATCGATTTGTTGTTCCAAATCTTTGACCATATTATTAATGGCCGCAGGGGTATCCTTAACCAAACCATGTATCACCGTATTGGGGCCACCATAAAATGCCTCCCCCAATTCTTCTTTCTGCTTTTCATATTTCGACATATCACGAGCTGGCATATTTTTTACTAAACGATTATATTGCCTGGCTGTCTGGGCCTCAAATGTAGAGAAACCCAAATCAGGATTTTGTTTCTTTTTCTTCTTTTCGATTTTTTCAGCATCAATGGCTGAGACTTCGAGTAGCTTTAAACGATCATAATCGAGACCTTTTGCTTTGGCTTCTTCGCGGGCCTTTTCATCGGCCAATATCCAATCGGCTTGTCTTTTGCGTGCCTCCCAATTGTTGGGTAGTTTCTTGCGTGCATCTTCTGCTATGACCTCTTGATGATTGTGGGTACGTGCTTCTTGACGTAGCTTGTGTAGATTTCGTAAACGCTCCTTACGTTCTGCTAACTTTTGGGCAGCAGTCTTCTCGGTTTCCATGTTTGGGGGATTATAATTTAATTGTTTTATTGGGATATTTAATAATTTTTAATGCGTTTTTCTCTATTTTGCTTTTGTTTACAAATAATTTACAATTAATGTGAGAGTAATGGCGTTGTTGTTTTTGACATATACAGCGGAGCAAATAACAGGGTGACACCGAAAAATATCATTGTAGTTGAAATGTTCATTCACAATAACTCTTACTGGTGGTTACATGTAAACTGTATTACATTTACAAAGAGTCAATCGTTGTATTATATATATTTAGAAAAATACAGATTCGACCCTTTCTTCGAGTGAAATCAAACTTGAGTTTCATACCCACATGCAATTTAAGGTAAATAGAAACCACTTCTGTTCGGAAATATCGGTTACGGTTGATGGTCGGTATTTTGATTGTTTTGGTTATATGTTTCTTTCTAATACGGTATTTACATTAGAACTTGTTACCGGGATAACCTACCTTATGAGAAATTATTTGGCATATATTCAAAGGAATTGACAATGTAAACCTACTGGGTTAACGAAATCCAGTACAATGTAAACGTACTTCAATTGGTTTTAATTTGATTTTTTGGTTTGTTGTATGGTAGTAAATCTTGCTACTAATAATTATCAATATTGGTCCACTTTTTAAGTAAGCTTAAGGTGTTTCAACCAATCTATAAGTAACTCCATATATGAGATACTCATTGAGTAGAAAATGTCCATGCCAACAATTATCAACATTGGCCCATGTTTCCGGGTAGCCTCCATACAATCGTAACCTCCATTATCGGTATTTTGGGGAGTTTGGGAACGTTTTTCAATCGAATAGGCTCCAACCTGATTTTTTAGGTTCTCATGGGGTGTCAAATCATTCTACTAAACATGATCAATATTAGTTCAGTAGAAAAACTCCCTTTTAGAAATGATCAATATTGGCCTATGTTTCCGGTTAGCCACCATATTTTTTTTGGGTTTAGGTATGTTTTTTTTACCGAATTGAGTCTAATTTGATTTTTCAGATGCTCATGGGGTGTCAAATATTCAAATATTCCTACTAAAAATGGTCAATATTGATTCACACTTAGGGAATCCCCCATATAACGCTACATCCCAAATTTCGGTATTTTGAAGAGCTTAGTCCCGTTTAAGTATTCCAACTAGAGTGTCTGTAATTTTGTATACTATTTTTCGGATCATGAATATCCTACTATCACATAATTCCATAAAATAGTCTCCATTTAAATGTTCCAATTGACTTGAAGAATTTTGAATGCATTTCACGTGCTGAAGGGTATACAAAAATATTCAGCCCGGCCGAACTTTTCAAAATTCGTTTGTCTTCGTATGTATTGTAGAAACGACTCAGACTATTTGGGAATTGGTTACTAGGGCGTCGATTTCGCCTAAACCATGGTCTAGTTATATGGTTACCCAGGAAAATCAGTCCTAAATTAGGCTTATGTGAATAGGCTTATGAGACGTGAATAACGTCTAAATGTTTGACATTTAACTTGGGAGATTACAGTTGTTCTCCAATATCTACCTGGGTAAGCTTATTAACAGACCTTGTCCTCGACTCTCTTAGATTGGGTAATTTCCTCCAAGAAACTCTTCCAAAACCAGTTGACTGTTCTCAATTCATTCGAACAATCCAATTTTCAATGGAATTGATCATTAAAAGTTGTGTTAAGAACGCATTTTGTAAGCTGTACTGTATTTCCGCCTTAGTAAAAGGAATTACACTGTAAACAGGGTGTTTCATAAAAATATAAATTGCATCATTCACAATAGAACAAACAGCTGTTAACTACATGGAGGGAAAATATCTGTCTTGGAAGTCCTGTTTATTTGCAAAATCTGAATTAAAAACAATCTCTAAATAAGAGTAATCCAAATTCGATGTGCAATGCAACAATTTTCACGAAAAGAAAACTTCCTAATCGCCAATACCCTCAATTGTGTGCCCTTCCTGTTGCAAGGTCATTCCATTCTAATAGATCTACGCAATGAATGTTCCGTTGCCGGTTGTATTGATAATGCTGATGGTCATATGAATATTCATTTAACAAATGCCGTGTTTATTAATCGTATGGGTCAGCAGGTGACATTCGATCAATTTATGGTACATGAGCGAATGATTCGGCAAATACATTTACCGCCGGACGTGGATATGTCCAGTGATATACGAATGTGGTGTGATAAAGGTTGTCTTAAAAGGCCATTGCGTTCAAATGCAGGCGGTAAGGGTCAGAAGAGAACGTTCAAGCAGAAGAGAGCGCAGGAAAGGCATAAGGAAATTCTACAGGAATTGGAAAAGAAGCGGACGGAGGAGAAATAAGGATGTAAGAGAATGATATTCTTTGTAAATACTTGGTTCTTATTATGATTGATTAATTTTTGCTGTTTTATAGAATTTCATATAGGTATACTCCTCAGAAAAAATAATACAAGTCAGCAAGAGAACTTCAATGCTGTTCCAGAAACAATACCAGCCCAATATAATAAATTTGAAGGCAAATTACGATGTAAAAAATAGCCTCTTTATTGTCCTAGATTAACGAAGTAAGGACTTTGTCGTTGGATTACAGCTATATCGGTTTTTTATCAGTATTCATACTTCCCGGAATATATGAACCTAAAAACTTCATTAGTACACTTGCATTTTTTCACAAAAATATTTAAGAACAAAGAATTTACAACACAATTTATTGGGTATCAGAATTGTCCCCTATGGGAATATGACAAAATGTGATTTTATTGGTTTTCAAAGTTTTCTTTTAATGTGTGTATTTTGAAGCGTCCATACAAGGCGTGGATTTGAGAAGAAAATCCGAATATCATCACGGATAGTTTGAAGAAAATATTTCCTGTATTAATGAATAATTTTTCTTCAATAAAATTCTTTTGAACACCATAAAAAATAACTAATCAATATAATCGGAGTCCATCCAGGGGAGAAGCATCTGTTTCGACAAAGGCATAGTTAACTTCATGATGGTACAACTGTCTCGATTCCTATTGGGCAATAATAAATAACTCATAAATGTTGGGTTCCTTTTATTATTTTTATTTATTTATATTTGTAAAAATATCCTTAAAAATATTTGAACAAATTACTATATAAGTATGTAGGTTAATGTAACATAAACAATCAATCGCATTATATTTTCCTTATATTTATATTTTTATCTTTTTTGTCCTCATTGATTATGTATAAAAAATTCCACTATATTTATAAACAAATTGTTACAATATACCAAAAGAAAAAACAAAACTTAAAACATACGAAATAATAGCAAATGAATGAAATGATTTAAACAAGTACAATAGAATTTGAAATTGATCTAAAAACTATTTATCTATTTCTTTCAATTGCCTTCAAAGAGAAGAATGAATAAGAATTTTGTTTAAAATTAAAACAATCTTGGTTTTCATATTTATGATTTTAAACAAAATAAGAGGTAGCATGAATTAAAAAAAATGTAAATTATTGTAATATAAAAAAAACACAAAGTTAAACAAAAAACTTATCCAATAAAACGAACGTGTATTATCATTAATATTAAGGGCAACTAAAGTGGGTGGTAGGAGAATATTGTTGGTAAATGTGTGTGTATTTTTGTAGGTGCTAGAGTATGTGTGTGTTTTTGTTTTGTAATGTAATATGTGAGTGTGTGTGTATTTTTTAACTTATAACCAAACCAAAAAGCCCCACACTAACAGGGCCAACACCAATCCAATTTTAATGCCACTCAATAGACCAAATATGGCAAAGAATATCAAGAACAAGACAACGAAGCCAGCATAGTAAAGGAAATCAAATCTATAAAACAGAAAAAAAACAATAATTAAAAATAAAATTCAATTTTATTTATATTTTATACAACTTACACTTTCCAATATATCCTATGCCAGGTGGTGGTCTCTGCCGATTCCCTGAAATAGAAACGACGAATACCGATAATAACTCGGGCCAAAAACTCTGTCCAATCACAACGACTAGAATCGAAATTGTAACGTTGACGATCCTTTTCGTGCACCACACTCATAATACGCAGAGCATTTTTCAAATCGTAACGGAAATTCTTGTCCAAGAAATAATCGAAAGCTTTGCCACCACGATAAAAGACGCGCATATATTCATAGACACTGTAGGAGAGGAAGAGAGAGATAAATTAGAAATGTTTTTTCAAAAGATAATTAAAGATTAAAAATATTAATTTAATAATTAAAAATATAATTAATTAATAATTAATATAATTTATCTATAATAAGGATATGACGTAGACAAATACTCTACATTATGGAGAATGCCTAAATATTCATCGATATTATTTTGATAACGTAGATAAATTATCTACGTTGTTTTATTGACATGGATAAAATAATTTATCTTACTTTAAGACGGTATATAATTTATCTACGCTATTTTAATGTCTTAGATACTTTATCTGCAAAATTTGGATGGCGTAGATACCTTCTGCATAATTTGGATAATGTAGATAATTTATCTATATACTTTAGATAAAGTAGATACTTTATCTGGATCATATAGATGACGTAGATACTTTATCTACATCATTTGGATGACCTAGATACTTTATTAAAATCATTTGGGTGACGTAGATACTTCATCTACATCATTTGGATGACGTAGATACTTTATCTACGGCATTTTTATGAAATATATACTTTATCTACATAATTTTGATGACGTAGATACTTTATATAAATCATTTGGGCAACATAGATACGTTATCTACATTATTTGGATGATGTAGATACTTTATCTACTTTCTTTAGAAATATCATATCCCCATCATAGATAATGTATCTAATTTAAATAGATAACTTATTCCTTATCTGACAACTTCAAATCACAAATACTTACGTATGCTGTGGCATGCCAACGGAAAACAATTTCTCCGGTATGGAATAGACCATAGCGGGTAACATATGGAACAAATAGAAGAAGAGATTATAACGCCAACCATTACGCAAAATAGCCTTGGGTTTCCACACAAAACTATTGGGGGGATGTTTTTGTACATTTTTATTGATGATATCACAGAATTCCGATAAGGTGAGGGGATTCACTTCACCCGATGTGCAATGGATAACTTCGGGTTGTTCAATTTTACGCGTACCCACATACCAACCCATGACCAGTGAGGAGTTGATAACATAATCACAGGGTATAATGTCGATGACAGCTGAGGCGCGACCCTTCATGGTGCGGAAAATGCCCTTAATGAAACCGGCCAAGAAGCCCAAATGGCCGGAGTTGGCATTGCCCACCCAACCGGAACAGGGTTTCTCCCAGGTGCCATAAACTGAAAACAGAAACAAATTCATTAAATACAATTAGATAAATCTCTTCTTTTTCATCTCCACTCACCAATTGATGGCCTTACAATGGCCACTGGCATATTTTTCATCTCAGCCATAAGCAAATTCTCCGACAAGTTTTTCGTAAACGTATATGTATTAGGATGATCATTGGTATATTTGACAGTTTGTTCTTCGGTGAAATTTTCCCACATCGAATCATCTTCGGCCATTTTCATCATTTCATAGGGATCACATTTCGATTTATATACCTCCTCCAAGATGAGACCACGATTATTGCTGTTACAGAAGGCGGTCGAACAATAAATGTATGCGGACAGGTTTTTCAATCTCTTAGCCAATTCAATGGTACGCATAGTACCGGTTAAATTAGTTTTAATTGCCGTTCTTAGTGGTGAACGGAAGCGAATGGTAGCGGCACTGTGATAGATAATATTCACATTGTCAATCAGTTCTTGCAAAATGTCATCATCAAAATTGAAATTCTCTTCCGATAATTCACCGACGACAGGCTTCACCTTGGCCAATGTTTTCTCATCGTATTTTTCAAAAATCTGGAAATACAAATAAAAAAATAAAATTATTAAAAATTATTAATATTAGAAAGTAAACTATATAGAACAAAATATGTGATAATTTCTAACATTTAGTAGTTGGAGTCAAAATCGGGCGTTTAAGCCATTGATGGTCAAAACTTCCCAAAATCATACGTTAGCGTAAATGACAATGGTGGGCAAAATTTCTCTTAAAAAATGTTTAAGCGAAATTAAAAACATGAATTATTCTTCGGAATTCATTAAATTTAATATTTTTAAATCATAAATAATATCCAAGGGAGTTCAAAAAATAAATGCATTAACAATTTTTCGGAAAAAAATTTCATTAATGTTTATTTTTGTTTTAACATCAAAAAATGTTAAGAGAACGCATCAACGCTGGTGTGCAAGTCTGCCCAACTATGGTAAATGAGTAAAAATTTACTCTCAATTTTTCTCTTTTCCTCAGAAATTTTTGGTGATAACTTCTCAGTTAAGTTCACGCCACTAACTCTGAATTTAGGCATGCACAACTCTGCTTTAAGCACATGTGTGCTCTCCTTTGAGAATATCTCCATAATATCTCATTTTTATATCTGCCTAAAGAGTAACACGTAACTGTTGGTAGTGTGAGAGAGAGGGGCATTATGTTTAAAAGACTTAGGACACAAACTTTACTTATTGGAAGAGAAAATGAATTCTCTGAGGAGGAGCTTGTTAAAGACTTAAGATACGAACTTTCTATGAATATATTATGAGAGAAAGAGAATTCAATCTCATTCAAAGGAAAACAAAAGACTTAGCAAACAAACCTTTCTTGTGATTATTTAACATAGCATATTTTTGTTAATTGAAAAGAGAGACTACTTTTTGAGAGAGGCAAAGAAAAACTAATGATATAAGCCACAAATCTGTTCTATTTATAAGCATTTAATATTGAATATTTTGTTTTTTTTTTAATACTAATTTTACAAAATATCCAACATGAAAGGGAAAAAGTAAAAATCCGGAATCTTTTTATTTGAATGAAGACTAACGATTTAATTCGATAAAAAAATAGTTAAATAATGTCGACTATGATAAGCGAATATTTGGTGGGTAAGGCATGAAATAGCTCATTATATCTGAGACATTTGTTTTCATCAAAACGGCTTAGAAATTTAGTGTAGACACTTATATTTTTTCTAGTATGTATGGTACTAAATGTGTTCACCTATCTTCAGATTTTAAGTTTTCAACGGAGTTGAATGTAAAACGCCTCACGGATATTTTTGGAACAGTTGTAAACTTTAGTTGCTTAGTTAATTTTGATGATATGCATGTCCGATAGACCTCATACAAATTTTTTTTTTCGATTCCATAAAAATTGCACACAAAACTGCCTTAGTCGGATTGAAATCGATATTGTCGGTCCTGTCTGACTTTTGTACTTTTCTTACTGATTTTGTGTAATGCTTTTTCATAATGGGTCACTTTTTGATTACTTTTAGGGCCAATTTTTCTAACATAGAAATAAAAATTCCTCTTCCAAAATATATTTATACTATGCTGCGGCCTATTCAATCCATGTTTATGGATATAAAAAATTGTATTTAATGAATCTCATTTATTTGAAATTAAACGGTCATAATTGCGGTATTTAAAAACAGTTCACTTTATGTTTATAATTATTTTTTGTTAGGATAACAGTTATTTAAATGATGTTTACAAATGTAATATGCTATTATTATAATTATGGTCATAAAAAGAGCTATAAAAAGTAGTCGTTCGAAAAAAATCGAGACAAGTACACATTTACTTGAAATTATGAACTCTAATAAGAATTATGTTTTTATTTCATATTCATAAATAAAAGTAAACGTCTTGCAGAATTTGAGATTTGTTAATAAATTGTTTTTGTATTTTTTTAGAGTTTTTTTAATTAAAAAGTCTCTGGACTGACACATAGATGACGTCACTAGAATTTCATTCACTTTCAGAAGCTATAGTAGAACCCGAAAAAATCAATCATCAAAATAATTTGTCATTCTAGAATCACGTTTTACTGTAGGCCCAGAATCCAGCTGAAGTGGATGCTATTTTAGGTTCTTGGTAGGTAAACAATCCACAAATAGCCGATTAGCGTATGGGGCTCCATATAAGGGCCCACCGATTTGGGTATTTTCACGCCATATGACAGAGCGTACACAAGAATTTGGTTCTACAAAATTGCATTGGACGATATTTCTGCTAATGAATACAAATAATAACCCGTAAGGAAAGTAGTAAAGTCGGGCTGGGCCGACTATATGATACCCTTCACCACTTTGGATATATTTAGAAAATGACATGAAATTGAACTAAATTAAATATGAGATCTGTATTTATATGTGAACATCTATTTAAGAGTCGTATGCGTACAAAGGGACAAATTTATGTAAACAGATTTATAGTACAATTGATACACGCTATTCGGTATGCCGCACTGTTTAAAATTTAATCTCAATCAGACAACCGTTCGAATTATATATGGAAGCTATGTCTACATCTGCACCAATGAAAAAAACAATACGCAATAACGTCATTCTAGTCTCAATTTTATACCTTGTGCAAAAATGTCGTGTCAAGCATACGGAGTTAAGTGCACCATTTACCTAAAATCGGACGAAAATATATATGGGAGATATATCTAAATCTGAACAGATTTTCATGAAACTTAACACACATCATTGTAGACTTAATTAAGTAGGCCTTCGCCAAATTTCGTACAAATCGATAGATATATAGGGACTTTGATACACCATTTACATTAAATCGGACGAAAATATATATGGGAGCTATATCTAAATCTGAACCGATTTTCCTGAAACTTACCATTCATCATTCTAGACTCAATTCAGTACGCTATGCCAAATTTCGTGCAAATCGAACAATTTATAGGGACTTTGGTGCGCCATTTACCTTAAATCAACCGAAAATATATATGGGAGCTATATCTAAATCTGACCCGATTTTCTTGAAACTTAGCACATACCACTCCAGACTCAATTCAGTACGCCATGCAAAATTTTATGCAAATCGAAAGAAATATAGGGTCTTTGGTGCCCCATTTACATAAAATCGGAAGAAAATATATATGGAAGCTATATACGCAAATCTGAACTGATTTCCACAAATTTCAATAAGGTTTGTCCTTGGGCCAAGTAAATGAGTTGTACCTAATGTCATTCAATTCCAGCCTCAATTCAATCCAAAGTAATATACGATTTACATAAAATCGGACGAAAATTTATATGGATCATAAATACAACCTGTACTTTGTCTACGATTTAACATCAACAGACGGACATGCATAAATGGACTCAGAAAGCGATTCTATGCATATTCTCAAAAGGAACCATAGGTTTATCTCGTGTCCTTTTGCCTATTACAAACATATGCATAGAGACATAATACCCAGTACCAAAGTGTGGTGAAGGGTATAAAAAGTGTCAGTAGGTTTTGCCGACAGATATATACCCTCAGCCTATGGTTTATTCGATTATATAAGGTACATGTTTTTTATCAAAGAGGTTTCAGATTTAATTTTGATAAAATTTACATGTTTTTTAATCTTTTAATCCTTTGTGGGCGAAGTAGCAGAAGGAATGGAACAATGGTTCCCACCATCGGACTTGATCAAGGCTCGGTAAATATAATAGATTGTACAAGATTTGGTTCAAATCCGACATTCCAATACCCTGATATTGGATTTGTAAATAAAAATAAAAATATTGACTATTTGTGGGGTAGGTACCGGAAGGAATAGACCAACGGGTACCATCTTCGTATGCTCGGTAAATATAATAGGTTGTGCAAGGTTTGGTTCAAATCGGACATTCCATTCGCCTAATATCGGATTTGTAAATATTGAAAATTTTGACCCTTTGTGGTGTAGGACTTGATCTAGACTTGGTAAAGATAAAGTTTGATTCATCTACGACTATCCGACTATTGAATGATATTATAAAATATTTTTTTTGCACAATTTTGATCATTTTGTGGGGGATGTACCAGAATGAGTAGACCGATATTCCCCACCTTCGAAATTGAACTCAGTTTAGGAGAAATATTGTCATGTCCAATGTTTGGTTGAAATCGGTTACTTGTTTAGAGAGTTATCATACGCACCAGTCGGCCAGACAGACAGACGGACGGACATTTGTAAATCGACTCCAAATTGTCACTTATAAGTCCCTTAAAAGGCACCCACTATTATTGGCAACACAACTTTTGGTTATTTCAATAGATAACTGTTCGTGTCTTAAGTCTTTTGTTTTTTACTTTTAATTTCAAATAGAAAATCTTTAAGGGTTTCCTTTACCTTGTCATCTTCGATTCCATAAATTGCAGCAGCTTCAATCGAGCCTCAAAACACTAAAAAAAGTATAGCATCTTTCTACCTAAGCGCCACGACTGATGAAATAAACTTTATATGTTCGTGTCTTAAGTCTTTTGTTTTCTCACGTTTTTTCTTTGACTTCGGGGAGCTTTTGTTCAAATCTAATTTGTCTCCAGTCTCAAATGGGTTACAGATCATGAAATGACACACACACACAGTTATACAATTACTAAAGTTTGTTGTCTAAGTCTTTTTGTTGAATAAAGGGATAAAGTTTACAGCTACCTATAAAACCCCCCTTTTACAAATTTAATATTGAACAATATATTTATACAACAAAAACTTGATGATGATGACGAAGAAGAAGAAGCTGAGGCGATACAAATTAACAAAGATCACATAAATTGATGCAACTCTCCAAAAATAAAAAAGTAAAACAAAAAAGGGGGAAATCAGACAAAAAAATTGGGAAGTTACAAAGATGCTGTGACTTAAGTAATTTACTTCATTTTGTATGTGTGTGTTTGTGCGAGTTTGTATTATTTGTTGTTGTTGTTTTTGTTATTTATGTTATTATATTCTCGTTTGTTGTTTTTTCTACTGGGGTTTGATGCTATTATTGTCATTATAAAATTTGTTGTCATCGTTTGGGTTAGATAATTGTGAAATTTTAGGCCTCAACATCTCATAGGATGATGGTCAGGTGGATGGGAGGTGTCTGCGTCTTGTATTTCATAGCTTAATTTTATATTTATTTGTGTTTTATAATTTTTTGTTGGTGGGGAGGGGTATTTAAACAATCAAATCAAATCACATCACATGGTCTCATGATAGCCAAAGACCAGACATCATGCAAGGTTAATTAATGGACACTTTTTTGGGTTGGGCATTTGAAAAAAAAAAAACGAAAACTATTTCGTGTTTTTAACAAAGACATGATTTTTTTATTTGAAAATAAAAAAATCCCTAATAATTATTAACAAAACTTACCGGTTTGGTTAGTAACTTCTTGACACGCTGATTTGGATCCCAATTCTTTTTGCCGCGCACCAACAAATAAATGGTGCCTATATCCGGTGTGGCATCCAACAAGGCCTCGATAAGGACGGTGCCCAAGAAACCGGTACCACCGGTAACGAAAATATTTTTATGGGCAAAGAATTCGGCAATGGTGCCAGCATCATTGCCATCTTTGGTAATGCTGGGTGCTTTCAGCTCCAGATTGTGAGTTCTGTCATGATCGGTCATGACAGCCATATTGTAATTGATATTTGTGGGGGGAGCCAATTTGATGGTGTTTAACTAAACGGGGTTCTGAAAGAAAGAGAAAAAAACAAAACAAATTAAAGAGTTAATAAAGAGGAAAAAATAAAACAGAATTAAAATCAACAAATAATTAAAATTAATATATAATATTTACTAAATTATTTATTTCCGCTTTCAACACCCAAAAGAAACCAACCTTAGGAAACAATTTAAAATATGATTTTAATTTTTATTTCCTTGGATTTTTTTTTCAAAACACCACAAAACCAAAATCTATTAAAATTTTTGCTGTATTTCTTATTCAATTCTATTGTGTGTGTGTTGTAGTTTTTGGTATTTGCTTTTGGCGGTGACCTTCTCATAGCTAATGATTGCTAATTTGTTAACAAACAAATTCGTCTGCCATAGCTACAGACTTAGTTAATATGGATATTTATTTATTTGATGGTATGGTATGGTGTGTGTGACTCAGTGTGCGTTTGCTTGGTTTCTAATTACACATTCTTTAACAATATAGTGTCTCGTTATTTTTGTTTTAAGACAATTTGAAATCTCAAAAAAAAAAAGAAATAGAAATAAATGCAAGTCATGTGGAACCATAAAATGTGAAATAATTCTATAGCTTCCCTAATAAATTGCTACTTAGATTGTGTCAAAAAATTGAGATTACTTTATGAGGTAGTAATAATTATCAAAAATTAACAACCTCTCTAATTGGAAAACAAAAAAATCATGTTAATAAATAACCTTAACAATAATCTCTGGTAAGCAAAATCACAATTTTTTATAAGGGGTCCGATATAATTCAACTATATAATTATACCCGTCCGTCTGTCCATTATAATTTGTAAACACGATACAGGCCACAGTTATGGACCAATCTTCACGAAATTTTGCATGTATGATGGGTTCTGACCAATTGTTTTTGGGAAAGATGGGTTAATATTTAGGGGATTAAATGGACCAAATACTAAATTTTTGTCGGTTTTTCTAGTCGCTCCAGAGGCCGCAATAATGGCCCGAACATCGTGAAATTTTGCATAGAGAAGGGGATTGGGCCAAAGAATAAGCATGCCTGTTTTGATAAAGATCGGTCAATATTTAGCGGGTCAAATGGACCCTGACTTTTGTGTGAAAAATGACAAAATTTGTATTCTATACCGTATATATTTGTCCCTGAAGGACATAGACCCGAGAAGTTGATATTATATCCAAGAGGAGTGGTTGACCTTTAAATTAATACCAATTATATTGCTGTATGTGCTCGTATGTGGGAGTTACACCTAAATATTTACAGGTTTCTCCGTATCCGCATGTTATTTAGTAACCCATTATCGCTCTACAGAGCGGAACTATAGCGCTGATCGCTTTGAAATGTTCCATAAGGTTCCAGTTATGGTCAAGGACAACGCCTATAATTTTCGGTGATGATCAGATAATAATTTTGGAATGAAGTGGACCGAAAACTTATTTTTTCTGTTATTTTCGAATCGACACAAATGCAAGCCGAACATCACAACACAATCCACGGTGAAGGGAATCTGGACAATAGATGTACTGAAGAGGTGCTGTTTACCTCTAATCGGGCAAGAGGGTGCAAATATCACTAAATGTTGCCCAGGCTCGGAATAAACATGCGCAGAAAATTTGAGTTCCGTAGTAGTTGTGTAGGGTATCGTATGGTCGGCCCCGTCCGACTATACTGCTCCGATCACTGGTTTTCCTTGAGGATGATCTGTCCTCTATGGTGTAGACACCAAATTGCAAAAAATCGATCTTTTATATAGTATACCTATTGCCTACAATTACGGACTAAGGCGGATTAAATTGTGTTCGTGTCTTAAGTCTTTTGTTTGTCTCACGTTTATTTGTCGTTGATAAATAAGAGATAAATACAATTGAGATCTATTTTGTATGCTTTCTTTAATTCCGTACAGTTTATAGATCATATACTGCTGTGGAGTACGTTGGAGGGTTTCCATCATTATACCTTATACAACTATGTTGTACAGGCCACAGTTATAGACAATCGTCACGAAATTGTGCATGTAGGACAGGTCTGGCCAAAGAAGGAGATGAAATGGACCAACAATTTTATTTTTGTCTGTGTTTCTGGGGCCACAATTATGACCCGAACATCCCGTAAATTTTCACGGAGAGAGAGAGATCTACCAAGGAAGAAGCATGGTTATTCTCATGATAATGGGCTATAATTTAATGGGCTCATATTTAGGTACCAGAAGGAAAGGGCTAATGGGTCCCACTCTCGGACTTGATCCAGGCTTCGAAAAGATAATAGGTTGTGCAATGTTTGGTTCAAAGCGGACTTCCAATTCACCTGATATTGGATTTATAAATATTGAAATTTTTGACCCTTTGTTTGGGAGGAGCCAGAAGGAGAAGGTATACGGGTACCACCTTCGAACTTGATCTAGGGTTGATAAATATAATAGATTATGCAAGGTTTGATTCAAATCTGGCATTACATTCGCATTCGATTTATAAATATTGAACATTTTGATCATTTGTGGGGGAAGTACCAGAAGTAGTGGAGCCATGGGTATCACCTTTGGACTCGTTCGCTAGGTACAGATAGTAGAATTGTTCAAATCAGATAGTTCGGTTCAAATCGGATAGTTCGTTCGTTTAATATTATAAAATTATTTTTTTTTTGCCCAATTTTGACCATTTTTTATGGGAGGTATCAGAATGAGTGGACCGATATTCCCCATCTATGAACCTGAACTAAGTTTGGAAGAAATATTACGATGACCAATATTTGGATAAAATTCGGTTACTGCCTTCGACAGTTATCGTGCGCACCAACCGGCCACACAGACAGGTGGACATTTGTAAATCGACTTCAAATTGTGTGAATTGGATTTGGTCCCAAGAAACATGGGGTCTAAAACGAATGTTTCCATGAGGCAAATTTTTCCCGTAGCAAATTTCATATACCTTCAGTAGCCATAAGGTGGTGGTGCTATAATTAGCTCCTCAAGTCTGGAAGATGAAAAAAGTTTTACATGTTCGTATCTTAAGTCTTTCGTTCTCTCACGTTTTTATTAATTGTTGATAATTGCTGGTTGCATTTATCATTGCGAGGATTATAATATCGTATATACCCGTTCACTTATGCAAATAGAATGAGGTTGAAGAACCTGGAATACCGAATTATGGTCACGTCGGTTCGAAATGTGCTTTGTCTTTTGGGCGGGGCTGTTAAATGTGGTGGTATTTCAACATATTAAGTTTTATTGAAAATTATCTACGAGGCAGGCTATTAACGTTTCAGAATCCGATGTACCAAATAGCAGCTACTTCCATAGAAAAATGTGATCGGGACTTCAGAATAATTAAAATGTAAACTTTTATGTGGGGACTATATGAAACATTGGTCCTTAATGAATATTTTCTACACGTTATTTAATTGTTAAGAACGCGGAATTTAGTTAACGCAGTGAAGTTTGTTTTGCTTTTATTTACGGAATACAAAAAGTTGCTGTTTGGTGACCTCCCATCATCGATTTTAAATTTCGAATAATGGGAGATTTTTTAACAAAAGAGAACAAAATACATAAATTGTATACTTGGGCTGTCATATCAGTATTGGACCCAAAATATCGATTTTTTGGATTAAATCCCGAAATAATGGAGTTGATTTTGTGGCCTCTGTGCACAATAACTCTTTGAAAAAAAACATAGCATTCCGATTTTATTCAAACTATGGGCATTGTAAACAACCATAATTCAATCAAAAAATGAAACCCATAGGCCGTCTTCTAGTATAGTATATTTTCACGAAAGCTCAATGTTGTTGCTCAATTTTTGTACTCATATGATCCCCACCATAATGCTATACAAACTAAAAATCTATAAAGCACTGGTGTATAATCGCGACTTCTTCAAATATTATAATAAATTGACAGATAGGCATTTCCATTTTTTACTTTCTCTATAATTTTAACCTGCTATCCCTTTCTATTTTATTATTCTTCTTGTTATTTTTTTAGCTGAAACTGACAGTTCCACTTCCAAAAATATTTCATTTTACGTTATTACCCCAAAAATTGTTCTATGAGAACTAACGTGAATTTTATTATTTTTTAATTAAATATAACGTTACATTTTATTTGAAATTTTTAATTGCACCCCATTAGATGACATATTGTTCATCAACAATTAAGAAAAAAACTTAACATTCGTTACACAAAGTGTTAAGATTTTATTACACAACACACAAAACAAAATAAAATATATATTGACATTTGATTAATGATTCCCACACACACATTATACGTGGATACGTAATAGCATCGTTAAATGAAATGAGTTTTGTTTTATTTATTTTTAAATAGATGCATGATTTATGTGGCGTATTTACAGTAACGTAACTGTTAGTTACGTTGGCCGTTGTTAGTGTCATGAATTTTAATATATAATTTTTTGAAATACATCTAAAAATGTACTCCTATGTAAATTTTCTTTTTATTTAGGTGTATAATTATTGTAAAGCTAGAGTATATTTCAGCAAAACACGTTTGTGTCTTAAGTCTTTTGTTTTTAATTCGAAATGATTCTGTGTAAAAATCTCTAGGAAAATACTTTATTAGTTTCTAGTTAATTGAATGAATTCCGAACTAAATGGGAACAGCCAAAGGGCTAGACATATAGATGGCGCTGAATATGTCATCAGCTGTAAACAGAGAAAGATATCTCCCTCAATTTGAAATTATCTATCAGAACTTTTAATATCTAAAAATGTACCTTTATACAAATTTACAGTTACACATGATGTATATATGTAGGACTCTCCGGCAACACACGTTTGTGTCTTAAGTCTTTTGTTTTCTTAATTAGAAATATACATAATTCTATGTAACAACCTCTAGGGTTTTGTTTTAATTTCTATATAATTAATTCAGAACTTAATAGGAACTGTCTAAGGGCAAGGCATATAGATGGCGCCGAACACGTCTTCAGAAAGTGTTCGTAAGAAGAAGAAGAAAGCTATCTCCGTAAATTAAAAATTTTCTATTAGAAAATCTAATATCTAAACTTCCATTGTATTTGTTGTGTGTATAACTATTGTAAAGATGTAGGATTTTCTAGCAATAGACGTTTGTGTCTTAAGTCTTTTGTTTTCTAAATTCGAAATATACATGATTTTGTGTAACAATCTCTAGGAAATTTTCAGCTGTGAAAAGAGAAAGGCATCTCCGTCACTTTAAAATGTCTGATATTTGATTTCTATTATGATTCAGCTTTTTCATTAAAATATCTAATAATGTTAAATACTTTTCATATATAATGAAGAACGCATTTTAATTTGAAAGCCTATTAAAATATTTTTTTTTACAAAAACGATAACAAACAATTAACACAAGCCCACATAAATCCGGATATAACTTCAATGATAGTAATTTTTAAATATGTATTTGTTGTTGGATTTCTTTATGGAATGACAACAATTAACATCACTAATTAAAATAAAAAATACCAAGAAAAATAAAAAACATTTCATAAAATTGTAATTATCACTTAAATCTTCAAATTCACACTTGACAAACAGTTTTTTTTTGCGAAAAATAGGCTTTGGAGGCGTAAAAATTTTAACAAAATATCGCCTCAATTTATGTTTGCAAATTGCTTCTTTGCAAATATCAAATCCAATTTTTCTTTCGTATATGAATTGGTGTCAAGGTCATTTTTTTGTTTAAAATTAATACCTTATAAATATTAAAAGATTTTGTTATATACATAATGAAGGAGCACATTTTTTTCATTTTGAAAATCGAATATAGTTTGCTTAGAGATGAACGAAAACAAATATTATTCAAATGATGCAGTGGGAAAGGAAAATAAAAAAAAAAACGTTTTTGTGTCACACGATCAGATAATTTATTTCAAAAATTTGAACTGGAATGTTAAAACGATTAATAAATAAAAAGTTTAAATAAACTTGTTTATAGGAAATATAGAGGTTAAAGAAGCTCCTTGGGTTTCAATGAAGCTTGCCCCACGTTGGGCGTCAATAAAGCAACTCGAAACACCAAGATTTAATATAATGTTGGCTACTCCTTGTTTAGGAACTACTTCCAGCTTATGATCTAGTCCATCAACTTGGGCAAGCGTGGGTAATGATCTTAAGCCTTCAGTGTTCGCTAAACGAATTAGAGCCGGGTGGTCCAGGACTCGGAGTGAAGCTGATTTTATTAAAATTAAATTGAGCTTAGGTACTACTTATGAGAAGCAAGATTCTTATCTAGTATTGGTTGTGTAAAAAGGTAGTGATATCAGTGATGTAGTTTTTGGTACTATTTACAAAATATTTACATAGTTAACCGTTAATTTCAAATGTTTAAAACAGAGTTGCATTTAAATATGGAAATCATAAGATCAATAAAACGTGTTTACACTATTGTAATTAAAATTGAATAAAAATAAAGTTGATACGCTTCAAGGTTGAATTCGTGGTGCAGTATTCAGTTAAATTTTGTAAATTTTAAAATAAATTTTGAAACCTCAACTACTAAGACCAAAGAAGGGACCCACATATCGACAAAATTCTGTCTATATAAACCACACAAAATATCCTCTTCTTCATATAAGGAAGAATAGACCCAAATATCGACAAAATTATGTCTACATAAATTACACAGAAGGTCTTCTTCTTCTGAAGAAGAAGAGATTAAGAAATTCCGGATATGAAAGTTTACATGTAAGCAAGAAAGAAGCACTTTATTTTCGACCTGTCTGAACAATTCAAATATCCACAAAATGTTGTCTAATGAAACCACACAGAACAACCGCAAAAGAGTTTCTGTATGGAAGAGGTTTGTTGAAGGTCTATGGAAGAGCTACTAAAGACATTAAATAATATTACAAGGTTAGAGTTTTTTATGCTCTTCACCCTCCATACCCTGCCGTACATTCAAAATGCCTCAAATTGGTTGGATGGTACTATGACATTGCGATTTTTTGCCTAGTGGGTTGTTTTTGCTTAAAAAAATTGAACACCATATTACATGACCTAGATTGGAAAAATGACCGGAACCTTTAAGAGACTAAGAATCTATTCTGAAAATTTTGTTCTCTTTTTTCGCCAAGATACCGGAATAAAAAATTACAGTCACTGCGGTTGAGAAATGCGGCTAATATACCAAGGAAGGGGAGGAATATTTTTATGTCAAAACATGGGCCCACATCAACAATTTTCTGCAAAGAAGTTTTTTATATTTCAAAACGTGGAAAACCGGATGGTGGACTTTATATAGGGACTATTTAAAAAAACTTGGGCCTATATTGAACAAGGGAAAAAGTGTTTTACCCTGTAGGGATATTTATCAGTCTCCAAAGACTTGGATTACAGAATTACGGCCTTGTCGCTTTGAAAATGCGGTTAATATCTTCAAAATTCAGAAAATGGTATCATACCAAACCGTGGACCGATATACCCCATATTGTACAACATTTTAGAATTTCAGAAGACAGGCCAATGGACATGCCTAATCGAATTCGAATCATGAATATATACTGTATGGGTCTCCGACTAATATGTCGTGGTGTTGTCTAGAGAAGACCAGGGTTTTTTATTTAGGTCTTCTATCTATAGAAGAGATACAAAGTAGCTTCCACAGAGCACTATTATACAATTTACCTCATGGTGAAGGGTATAGTAAGAAGAAGGCCTTCTGGTATCAGAAAAGCTTCAGAAATTCTTGCTTCTATAGAAAAGCTATAAGAAGTCTTCGGAAAATAAAAGATATTCAGAAGACCCTTAACTGGGATTGTTGCTATAGGTCTTCTGTCTATAGAAGCGGTGTAAAAGGCTTCTATCTATAGAAGATACTCTGATGGCCTTTAAAATAACTTAAGATTATTCCGTGGCCTTAAAGGACCTGCAGCACGTATTCTTTACATACAACAACAGCAGGCGACCTTCTGTCGAAAGAAGACATACAAAAGGCTGTGTTCCTTCCAAGGTCTGCAGAAGAGTTTTGTGTCAATAAAGAACTGCAGAATATCGTCAGTCTACAGTAGGTGTAAAAACCGAGCTACAGAAGGCGTCTTCTGAGACCGACCGGTAAACTGATTTTTTATAGATCTTCAGCTTATAATAAAGGTGCAAAAATGCTTCTATCGATAAAGGACCTGAATTTCAAAGAGGTCTGCAAAAATCTATTGACGAGCTTCTGTCTATAAAAGAGTTGCAGAAGGCTTTCTTTCTAATAAAGAACTGCGGAAGGTAATGGGATTTTAAGAGGCCTATAGAAGAACTGTTCTTTGGTAAAGATCTGTAGAATACCGCTGCCGAAGGTCTTTTGCCTATAGAAGAAATGCTATAAAGGCCTTCTGTTTATAGCAGACATATAGAAGAACTTCTGCATATATAGGACATAAAGAAGTTGTTTTCCTTTAAAATAAAGGTCTTCTATTTTCAAGAAACCCTCAGAAGAACTTCTTTCAATAAGAGACATGTAGAATAACTTCTTCTTTAAAATATTGGTATAAGAACTTCTGCCAATGAAAGAGTTCCAAAACGTTTATACAAGACCGGTTTATGGTATTTTGCCTTTTGGTATAAGCGCATATTTTTATAGAAGATCGGGGGTAAGAAATTCCGTATATGATCTTCCGTCTACAAAGATGAACTGTTTTCACGCTATAGAGGAATTACAAAAAGTTGTCTGGGTATAGAAGGGCTTTTGAAGGTCTTTAGTCAGATTTAGAAGAATTGCAAAAGAACTGCCTATAGAAGGTCCTCAGAATGTCTTTAGTCTATTGAATATCCACAGAGGATCTTATGTTAAATTCAGAAAAGCCTGCAAAATGTAGTCCATCTATAAAGAACTTCAGAATATCGTCTATTTATAAAAGTTCAACAGAAGAACTCGTTTTCCTTTGCTATATTTTAACTTTAGTTCTTATTTGATTAATGACAATTTTTTTACTTCCTTTTTATACTTACATATAAAATGAATGGTTTTTTAACGAAAAATTCTGAAATTAGATGAAAAAACAATAATAAGTTAGTAACGACCTTGAATAGTTCAACAAAAATAGTTACAAAAATCGTTAATATAGGAAGCAATTCTGCAATTTCAATTTTCAAATTTAAATTAAAAAATATAAATTGAAAAAATTAATTAACTTTAAATCGGTCATTAGTTTTAATACACTTCTACAGTAATACAGTTAAACAGTTGTGCTTTAATCTTCTTTTTTTTTTAATGTTCGCCGCCTCACTCTACACCTCGTGTAAACATAGTTGACCCTGAACTTCATTCGGCGTTTTTGTTGGTATAACATTAAAAATAAGAAACAAAAAAGAAAAAAACCTTTCAACATTGAAAATAAATTTAATTCACTTCTCTTTTTTATAAATGTTACCCACAAAAGAAATACCAATATCGAGAAAAAAGTTATTCGTTTTTATTTTATTTAACGGAAGCAAGTGTCCACTATATTTTGTTGTTGTTTTTATTATTTTTTTTTTTTTTTGGTTGTGACATTGACTTACTGCCAAAACAAGAGACAGCACATACCAAAAAACTAAAAATTAACACTTTAACACTACTGGCCACAGTGTTAAACGAACACATGCCTTCTGATTTAAAACCAGTTCAACAGCGTCTAACCTTAGTAGAGGTTAGCGCCGCCAGTACTTGTTATTTCATAGCCAATATCAGCAACTAATAAATTTGGTAGTTATTTGAAAAAAAAAAAATAAATAAAAATTTGGTGGAAAAAGTTCAATGGCTTTGGGTAAATGGCAATTTGGGTTTTTGGGTGAATTGGAATTGAATTTAAAATGAAAACGTTTTTAGAATCGTTTAGCTGACATAGAAATAATACAATTCATTATAAATACAATTCAGTGTACTTCCAGAATTATTTCCTAGAGATTAAAACTTATATTTTCAATAAATTTCATAAATCGATAACGATAATGTAAAATTTTTTGGAATAGTAATTACAAGCTTGAAAAGTCTTCGACTAGTTTTCAATATCCATCAATTAACATTAGTTGACATTATTGTTGACCAGTTGGTTAGTTGCAGAAGGAAATCAATTTCTTTTTTTTTAAATATTAAAAGTGATTTAAATATAGAGAAATGGCATGATTTGAACAAAACGTGCACAAATTAATAACCGTTCTAAATTTTCAATATGTTTCAATATTTGTATCTAGTCTTCTTGGCTTTCCATTATTTTAGAATGACTTCAACGCTTTATTATTTTTTTTTAGCATTTTTTATTTGTTGGCTATTTACTCAGCTGTTCTAAATGCTGAACAAAAAGAAAAATAAAACCAAATGAAATTTATTGTTTAATTTTAATTGATATTAGAATGCATTGTATTCATATATTGGCCTGATACACAACTACAAAAATTTACTAATTTTGACATTTGTCGAATCATAACGAAATAATTGTTTTCGTCCTTGGGAAAGTTATTGGGATAGTTATTATAAGAATATAAATAATTTCTGCACCTTCAAAAATTTTTTAAAATATATAAAAGATTTAATAAAGACATGCTATTAAATTCATGTTGAATCCCTCTAGACATCGAGATAATCTTATGAGTTTGGATATCTCTCAGAAGAAGACATGCAGAATATCTTGAAAGGTCAGATGTGAAGAAAGGCTCCGTGATAAGAATTCAAGTAGATTGTAATGCGTACATAAAAAAATATTCAAACTAACTGCAAAATGTGTAAAAATAGTAGTAACCGGGGCCGAAAACGAAATGACGTTTTTTTCACCATAATTTTATTTTTTTTTAACTGCGAAAATGTCATATAGCATCAGTGGGCCCCATCCAAAGAAAATAATTAAAAGGTGTGCGACATATTACAGGATCGCTGGACAATGATTGGGCAAATGTTCTCACGTTTTGTCTACTCTGCCAATTTTTCATGTGGACTGAGATTTCCTATAAGAATACACGTCCTTGTTCTGATTACTATAGCTCGTAAGTTCCACATTTGTTATACCGTTCCGATGATTTCACTCTCTTTAAATGTCATGAAGGCTATACGCGATGGTAGTTTTGTTCAAAATGACAGCATGTTCATTATTTGTGATCTGCGTGTTTAAGTACACAAATATGTTGTAAGGGTATCATAGCTTTGTGTGGCCCCAGATGTGGTCCTAGATCCATCTTTTAGTATCTCGAATAGCTGAGTTGATCTAGACATGTGTGTACGTCCGTCTGTCCATTATAATTTTTAAACACGATACAAGCCATACTTATGGACCAATCGTCACGAAATGTTGCATGTTGGACCGGAGGTTCTGGCCAAAGAAGACTCCTATTGTTGAAATGGTCGCTCGAGAGGCCATAATTATGACCCGAATACCAAGAAATTTTACATGAAGAATTGTATCTGGCCCAAGAATTAGCATTACTGTTTTGGTGAAGATCGGTCTATATTTAGCGGGTCAAATGGACTCAGAATTTTGTGTGAAAATGGCAAGATATATGGAGCAGAAAAGATGATAGTATATCCAAGAGAAGTGGTTGGCCTTTCAATTGATACCCATTATATTGATGTACGTACCCGGATGCGAGAGCTCACTTAAACTTTACCGGGATCTATTTATGTTTATATTGTTCAGTATTACCACACTAGAGGGTGGAAATGCAACACTGATGGCTAGGAAATTTTTCATGAGGTTCAGGCTACGATCAATGACGACGCCTATAATTTGGGGAAAGACGATCAGACCAGCTTATCAATATTTAGCGGCTCAAATGAACTTCGAGATAACATAATTCGGAAAAGATACCGCAGAGGAGCTATTGACCTCAAATCGGTCAAGAGATTTCAAATATCGCGAAATATTGTCCAGTCTCGGAATATAGATCCACAGAAACTTAGAGCTCAGTGGAAGTTGTGCAGTTTATCATATGGTCGACGTCTCCGCTCACTCCGGTTTAAAAATGTTTTTTAAGAAGTCCTAATAAACGTTAGTTTTTTGTTGTAAATATTTTTTCAAGTAATCCAACATGAAAAAAATATTTTTTAATCGGCGTAGTTGTTTTAAAATATATTTTCAAATACTGTGGTTGTTTTAAAAATATTTTTTTCAAGTACCTTTGGATTTTTTCTAAATATATTTTTTCAAGTACTACCACAAGGGATTTTCTTAAATATTTTTTCATGTACTACCAGTAGGCGTGGATTTTTTTAAAAAAAATTCGTTAAGTACTTTTTCCAACCATCTGCACATGGCCTACATATTTTATAGATATTTTTAGAAACCTACAGAAGGCGTGGATTTGTTAAAACTATTTTTAGGGGACCTACACAAGGCGTGGTTTTAATAAATATAAAAAAATATATATTTTAAAAGCCTTCCTTATGCCTAGATTTTTAAAAATATATATTTTAAAAGCTTTCCTTAGGCTTAGATTTTTAAAAAAATATATTTTTTAAAAGCCTTCCTTAGGCTTAGATTTTTTAAAAAAATTAAAGACTTTCTTTAGCCTGGATTTTTTTTTTAAAAAATCGTTAAGGATCTACCAAAGCCTAGATTAAAAAAAAATTAAAGACATTCTTTAGGCCTAGGTTTTTAAAAATAGTAGTTTTTAAAGGCCTTCCTTAGGCATAGATTAAACACCTTCCTTAACCTTATATTTTCAAGAGCTTCTTAGGCCAAAAATAATATATACATTTTTAAAAGAACTTCTTTAGGCCTAGATTTTTTAAAAATATATTTCATAAACCTTCTATAGACGTGTATTTCTTAAAAATATTTTTAAGGTCCTACATAAGTCGTGGACTTTTTTTTTAATATTTTTTTAACAATTCAATTTTAATGTTCCTAACGATTTCAAAAAAAAAAAAAACATATATACCATATACCCTCCTGTTTATACCGCACTTTACACTGTGATGCAGGGTATGAGGTTTTATGTAAATGTTTGTAGAATTTGCATCAAAAATGCTACAGAAGTTGTAATTTTGCTCTCTCCATCCCATAGAGCTTGAGTGACGTTTGTAAGGATTGACAATTGGTACAGACTTGAATATAGTTCCAATAAAAAATATTGTTCAATATACTTTCTTAAATTATACACGATCACAAAGACTCTTTGAACGACATGAAATGTTGCATATATAAAAGAGCTTAGTTTGTACGATCACCCGGACTCAAATGTAAATTGATTATTATTTTTGGGAGTTGGAAATTTATTTCTTTTCCTTTAATTTAAATATTTCAAATCTCCATCGATTACTAATATTTTTTTGTATATTGTAATCTGAAGATTTTGTTTATACATTCAAATTAATTTTTTTTATTTCTGGATAGAGTTCACTTTTTGATTTATATCAGTGCAATAACATCAGCTTCCTTTAGAATAAAAATCCCCGAGTTTGATATACCATTAGATGGCATTGAAGTCTACTACAGATTTTAATATGCCACACTAAATGAATTTTTAATGATTCCTTTCGTTTATTGTTTAAATTTTATAAACAAAATACAATCGCACTTTGAACACTCTTTCATATTGTTTTTTATTTTGAATAAATATATAAATTGTTTGGAAAAATTTGCCATTATTTTTAAAACACATTTTTTTTCTTAAATCCACATTTAAATTCTACACATTGCGCATCCTTTTTTATTTCAATTTCAAAATCGTTTTTTTAATTTGTATATTTTTTTATTATTTAAAAATTGTTTTCTGTCTCACCGTTAAAAAAATGTGTTGGTATATCTTTAAAAAAAATATATTGAAACTAACGACAGACGACAACCGTTTAGTTAAACCATCGACTCAATACTGACTGGCGGTAACACAAAACTAAAACATGTAATCATATAAAAATGCAAATGCCTTATGATCGAGCCAAAGAATACATTAAATAAAAAAAATAAAAAAGAGAAAAAAAAACACAAAGAAAAGAAAAAGAAGCAAAAGGCGTGCGACAAGAAATTTTGAAAACAAAAATATTCATATTTGTCCTCGACGGTCGAATAAAAGTTCTTGAAAATCAAATATTCTAATTTTACGTTAGTTTAATAGTAAAGAAGAAGAAGCAGAAAGAAACATCTGATATTAGGAAAGAAAAGTCGAATTATTAAATGCGGAAAAAGATAATTTATGGTAAAAAAAGAGAAATTACAAAAAATCAAATCTAGACACAGATGACATTGTTACCTTTTGAACTTAATAATTAGCATGAGATTAATAATAATGATGACCATCGGGTTGCTGATGCTGTGACTGCTGCATCGAAGCCCGTGTCTCACGCCGACAAAAATATTTTTGTGAAGGTTTTATTTGAAGTTGTATTTTCTATCAATGATTTATATATTGAAGATCAGAAGAAGAAGAAGAAACGATTTAAAAATTGTTTAAATACTATTTGATGTGTGTGCGCCTGCGTGTGTGTGCGTGAAATCAAATCTGTCTGCCTATGTCCATTATAAACGTGTTTTGATTTTTTAATTTTTCAAAATCGAAATCATTAGCATAGTTTATAATTTTTATACGATGGTTATAGTTGTAGTTGTGAGTGTGTGTTTGTGTGAAGATGTGTGTATACATTTGCCTCAATTTTTTTTTTCAAGAATATTAAAAA
>NW_026875613.1:0-17932 GCF_032173495.1 Musca vetustissima | reverse complement strand
CATAGTCATCTAAATTATTGTGCATTAAATAGCGCGCGCAACATGTCACTGTATTGGGGGAGAGAGGGGAGGATGATTTTCTTGTTGTTTCTGTAAGGCAAGGGTAAATGCCTTGAAAAAGCAAACAAACTTGTCGAAGTCGTCCAGATAAGGCACACTTATTTCGAGTGCAAGGTAAATGGTGGATAATTACATAAAGATATATTTCTGCTTGTTCTTGGCAATACAATGGAAATTCGGGAGACCAGTGAACTCATTTGCTTCTATGGAAGGTCTTTAAATATTTCTATGGAGGAAATTTCAATTTTTACTAAAAGAAGTTTTTTTTTACCATTCGATGCTGCCAAGGCGTGGATATTCTCAGGAATTGTTGTTGACCATTCAAAGCTGCCAAGGCGTGGGTTTTTTAAAGAATTTTTGTTGACCATTCGTAGCTGCCAAGGCGTGGATTTTTTAAAGAATTTTTATTGACCATTCGAAGCTGCCAAGGCGTGGATTTTTTTAAAGAATTTATCTTGAACATTCGAAGGTGTCAAGGCGAGGATTTTTTAAAGAATTTTTGTTGACCATTCGTAGCTGCCAAGGCGTGGATTTTTTAAAGAATTTTTGTTGACCATTCGTAGCTGCCAAGGCGTGGATTTTTTAAAGAATTTTTGTTGACCATTCGTAGCTGCCAAGGCGTGGATTTTTTAAAGAATTTTTGTTGACCATTCGTAGCTGCCAAGGCGTGGATTTTTTAAAGAATTTTTGTTGACCATTCGTAGCTGCCAAGGCGTGGATTTTTTAAAGATGTTTTTTTTTGACCATTCGTAGCTGCCAAGGCGTGGATTTTTTAAAGATGTTTTTTTTGACCATTCGTAGCTGCCAAGGCGTGGATTTTTTAAAGATGTTTTTTTTGACCATTCGTAGCTGCCAAGGCGTGGATTTTTTAAAGATGTTTTTTTGACCATTCGTAGCTGCCAAGGCGTGGATTTTTTAAAGAATTTTTATTGAAGCTGCCAAGGCGTGGATTTTTTAAAGAATTTTTATTGAAGCTGCCAAGGCGTGGATTTTTTAAAGAATTTTTATTGAAGCTGCCAAGGCGTGGATTTTTTAAAGAATTTTTATTGAAGCTGCCAAGGCGTGGATTTTTTAAAGAATTTTTATTGACCATTCGAAGCTGCAAAGGCGTGGATTTTTTAAAGAATTTTTATTGACCATTCGAAGCTGCAAAGGCGTGGATTTTTTAAAGAATTTTTATTGACCATTCGAAGCTGCAAAGGCGTGAATTTTTTAAAGAATTTTTATTGACCATTCGAAGCTGCAAAGGCGTGGATTTTTTAAAGAATTTTTATTGACCATTCGAAGCTGCAAAGGCGTGGATTTTTTAAAGAATTTTTATTGACCATTCGAAGCTGCAAAGGCGTGAATTTTTTAAAAAATTTTCTATGGACATTAAAAATCACCCCATGTGGATTTTCTTAGGAATTTTTGAATTTAATCCCAAAATTGTTTGCTGGGTTATCGCTATTTGTTTCAATTTCCTTTATTCATTGTCTTCGGGATAATAAAAAAATGAATATCCCATTTTTATTTTTGTTGTTTTTCTGCCACTACTTGCGCAGGCAGGCAGACGATAAACATTAAGCATGCTAAGTTATATGAACGGAATTTTATGACAGCTCTAGACTGTTAAATTATACGGGTCTTGGTATGATTAATATCAATTTACTAATGACTGAGCATGAATGTGTTTTTGAACGCTACTTTTAAATTCATTTATAAATGATGGAGGAGGCATTTGCATGTATATCGATGTGCGGATGTGTGAGTGTGTGCTGTAAGTGTAGTTGTAAAATTAGAGTCATGTGAAATAAATGTAAAAAAATCGTTGAAAATTTTGGAAAGCTTCTTCATTTTTTTTCTGTAGAAAAAAAGTCTTAATGGCTTCTAGGAGTTTTTTTAGAGGTCTAATAGGACTTGGAGGCCAATTTCAAATGCATCGAATCCATCGAAAAAATTCTTAAAAATCCACGTCTGTGGAACTTCTAATAACCATCAAAAATTTTTTTAAAAAATCCACGTCTGAGGAACTTCTAATGGCCTTCGAAAAAAATCTTAAAAAATCCACGTCTGAGGAATTTCTAATGGCCATCGAAAAAATTCTTAAAAAATCCACGCCTGAGGAACTTCTATTGACCATCGAACTCTCTTAAAAATCAACGCCTTGGTAGCTTCTAATGGCCATCAAAAATTCTTTTTAAAATTAACTCCTTGGTAGCTTCAAAAGGCCATCAAAAATTCCTTTAAAAATCCACGCCTTGGTAGCTTCAAAAGGCCATCGAAAATTCCTTTAAAAATCCACGCTTTGGTAGCTTCAAAAGGCCATCGAAAATTCCTTAAAAATCCACGTCTTGGTAGCTTCAAAAGGCCATCGAAAATTCCTTTAAAAATCCACGCTTTGGTACCTTCAAAAGGCCATCGAAAATTCCTTTAAAAATCCACGCCTTGGTAGCTTCAAAAGGCCATCGAAAATTCCTTTAAAAATCCACGCCTTGGTAGCTTCAAAAGGCCATCGAAAATTCCTTTAAAAATCCACGCCTTGGTAGCTTCAAAAGGCCATCGAAAATTCCTTTAAAAATCCACGCCTTGGTAGCTTCAAAAGGCCATCGAAAATTGTTTTAAAAATCTACGCCTAGGTAGCTTCAAAAGGCCATCGAAAATTCCTTTAAAAATCCACGCCTTGGTAGCTTCTAATGGCCATTGGAAATTCTTTAAAAAATCCACGCCTTGGTAGCTTCTAATGGCCATCGAAAATTGTTTTAAAAATCTACGCCTAGGTAGCTTCAAAAGGCCATCGAAAATTCCTTTAAAAATCCACGCCTTGGTAGCTTCAAAAGGCCATCGAAAATTCCTTTAAAAATCCACGCCTTGGTAGCTTCAAAAGGCCATCGAAAATTGTTTTAAAAATCTACGCCTAGGTAGCTTCAAAAGGCCATCGAAAATTCCTTTAAAAATCCACGCCTTGGTAGCTTCAAAAGGCCATCGAAAATTCCTTTAAAAATCCACGCCTTGATAGCTTCAAAAGGGCATCGAAAATTCCTTTAAAAATCCACGCCTTGGTAGCTTCAAAAGGCCATCGAAAATTTATCTACAAATCCACGCCTTGGTAGCTTCAAAAGGCCATCGAAAATTCCTTTAAAAATTCACGCCTTGGTAGCTTCAAAAGGCCATCGAAAATTATTTTTTTAAATCCACGCCTCAGGAACTTCTAAAGGCTATTGAAAATTCTTTTAAAAATCCACATCTGGGTAGCTTCATCGAAAATTTATTTAAAAATCCACGCCTTCTAATGACCATCGTAAATGTATTTAAAAATCCACGCCTTGATAGCTTCTAATGGCCATAGAAAATTCTTTTAAAAATCCATGCTTGAGGAACTTCTGATGGTCATTTAAAGTTCCTTTAAAAATCAACGTCTTGTGGCCACAGGACTCATGTCTTTTACTTAAACCTAGTTGACCCAAACTGTTAGGGTGAATTTACTTTTAAATCAAAATAGAATTATAACTCTTTCTTTAATTTGTTGTTGGCCATATTTTTTTCCAGTTATCCTTTTTTTAAAGGATATGCTTGTCATGCCCTCATATCTCGAAACAATATCTGTTTTTGATGTCAGGACAAAATATTTGTTGCTGTTTGCACACGAAGAATTTTGTTTATATTGGAATTAGCCTTGGCCAGATTTTCTTACTGAAAGATCTTACTCAAGAAGAATAACGACACGGGCAAGGGTGGACTAAAGGAAGGAAGTTTTTCTGTTGTTGTCGTTAAAAAGAAAACTTAAATTGAGTTTGATGTCATTTTAAAGATGTGTAAGCGTACGTGGGTGTGTGTATGTGTGCATTGTTTGTATACGAAATGTGACAGGAAATGCCAAACGGATGGACATATAAAGACGTGTGTGTGGGTGTTTGTGTGTTACATAGGGGAAGGAAGGGCCAGTTGTGCGATCCAGACAGAAAGGAAGTTTGTCTAAGACCAAGTTGCCAATGTTTGTCATATGAAATACTTTCCTGACTTCCTCTCCCTTTAGCATCTGGTGGAGATACATGAACTAATATATGATGCTAACTTGGTCCTTCTTCTTCATATTTACTGTCAACTTGTTTACCATCAACTCAAAATGCATGGCACATGACTTTGGTGTCGTAAAGGTTTACAAGGACTTTCTCTCTTTTGGGAAAGGATTGTTATGATGTGTGGTGGGACACAGCAGCTGTCATTTTAATTTCAAGTTGGTTTTTGCGGTTTCAAAAATATGAACTTAAATGAACAACTTGCAATTTGTAAATATTTTTATGGAAAATCAGTTATCGTCACATCCTTGACATAAACAACAACTTGCCAACTCTTTGCATTGCTCACTGGCACATAACGAAAATATCCTTTTAGAGGTGTAGCGAATCGGTCACGACTAGAAAGGTAATTTGATTTTGCCATTGACGCCAATCAGATCATCAGTGTCACAATCAGCTATCGTTTCGTCTCAACGACGACAATGACATTAACTACTGAAGCGACAGCAGTAGTCTTCAGTTTCCGTTGTAACCGGAAACCGGATATGTTATTGTGTATTTTTGTTGGTCAATAGGAAATCATACAATGGCACCTTTGTTAGGTTAGAGGAAAAATACAAAGAAAAAACGGACTTATTGTCCACCCACCCTGTCGCACGTAGTTCGAATAAATGTAAAACGAAATTCAATTGTTTGATTGTCAAATATACCAAATGGCAAATCTGAGAATTTGTCAGCAATTGTTCCAAAGAACGAAGATGCAGACCAGTGGACAGGAAGCCATTGTCTCATGGTAGTACAATAAAAAGATTTATGGAGAAGTGCTGAAATGTACAAGGACAGGGATTTTTTTACAAGGACAAGGCAGCTTCTAATGGCCATCAAAATTCCTTTAAAAAATCCTCGCCTTGACAGCTTCTAATGGCCATTGAAAATTCCTTAAAAAATCCACGCCTTGGCAGCTTCTAATGGCCATCAAAATTTCTTTAAAAAATCCACGCCTTGGCAGCTTCTAATGGCCATCAAAATTTCTTTAAAAAATCCACGCCTTGGCAGCTTCTAATGGCCATCAAAATTTCTTTAAAAAATCCACGCCTTGGCAGCTTCTAATGGCCATCAAAATTTCTTTAAAAAATCCACGCCTTGGCAGCTTCTAATGGCCATCTAAATTTCTTTAAAAAATCCACGCCTTGGCAGCTTCTAATGGCCATCTAAATTTCTTTAAAAAATCCACGCCTTGGCAGCTTCTAATGGCCATCTAAATTTCTTTAAAAAATTCACGCCTTGGCAGCTTCTAATGGCCATCTAAATTTCTTTAAAAAATCCACGCCTTGGTAGCTTATAATGACCATCAAAATTTCTTTAAAAAATCCATGCCTTTGCAGCTTCTAATGGCCATCAAAATTTCTTTAAAAAATCCACGCCTTGGCAGCTTCTAATGGCCATCAAAATTTCTTTAAAAAATCCACGCCTTGGCAGCTTCTAATGGCCATATAAATTTCTTTAAAAAATCCACGCCTTGGCAGCTTCTAATGGCCATTGGAAATTCTTTAAAAAATCCACGCCTTGGCAGCTTCTAATGGCCATTGGAAATTCTTTAAAAAATCCACGCCTTGGCAGCTTCTAATGGCCATTGGAAATTCTTTAAAAAATCCACGCCTTGGCAGCTTCTAATGGCCATTGATTCATTAAATTCATTAAAAAATCCACGCCTTAGGATCTTCTGATGGCAATTGAAAATTCTTTAAAAAATCCACGCCTTAGGACCTTTCGATTTTTAAGGAATTTCTAAAGAGGACACATGTACATAAATTATTTTTTCTGTTTTTTTTTATTTTCTGGGAATTTCCAAATCCTTGTTTGCTTATCTTCCTATCGAAGTTATCTGCTCCCCTAAATCAAAGTTAATTCTAATCATTGTTGTTGTTGTGGCTGTCATAGAAATCTTATCTCCACACACATGTTGTCGTTGCAGCAAACGGAAAAATATTGATCTAATCATTTATATTGTTATTTTGACACTCGGATTTATGAGACATGATTTATTTATTGACATAATAAAAATTTCCCGCACATACACACCTACATACATTTAACAACATATACACATAACAACAACGGAATTCAAAGCAAATATGATTTCGTCAAGCACGTTCTTATCACAAAGCACAGTGGGTTATAAATTGCAACTAACTATGATTTTAAATGGACCTAATTAGTAGGCCTAAAGGCGTAGATTTTTAAAAGAAATTTCGATGCCCATTAGAAGGTCTTCAAATTTTCGATGGTTATTCAAAGTTCTCAAGGCGTAGTTTTTTAACAAATTTTCGATGGTTGTTCAAAGTTCTGAAGGCGTAGTTTTTTTTTAAATTTTCAAAAGGGATGTATTTTTTTTTTTATTTAAGGGTCCAAGCTTGAAGCATATATGGTCTACTTAATTGAGGATATTTTAAGTTAAAAATTATATACCGATAACTTGTATTATCGATATGGAACTCTACTAGTCGATCGTTCAGAAATATGGAAGAACCCTATCAACATTAAGTTGGTTATAGCATCATCCAAAAAAGGTTTTTCAAATTTTTGCAATTTCGAACCACTGTGCCACCTAACTTGACTTAAAACTAAGCATTATCTCTTATCTTTATAATCGAACTTAATCAGCATCAATACCTACCAAAAAAAAAAAAAAAAAAAAAACGCCACCAAAAGCTTTTATCCTTTGTTGATGTTCGGCAAAGGCATGAGAGGGTGTTGACAAAATTTTCGTATTTACGTAGAAAGGGGAAAACATTTTACGTATTATTTTGGCATATAATTTACTCAACTATATACGTAATTCATCCTGAATTGAGGCGTTTATCAGAGAGCAAAACGTACCATCGTCATATTGTAACAATGTGTGAAAATAATTAAAAATTATTTATTTATTGGCTGAGAATTGTGACCTAGAGCGTGGCTTCTTATGGCAGCGATTGATAATCAGCTAATAAGAAAATCTTGAATCTATTGACGGAATTTATTAAGGATTTTTAAATAATTTTTTGTTGGTAATTAGAGGTCTCAAGATGTTAAAAAATGTTTGTTGATCTTTGGAAGCTCTCAAGGCGTGAATTTTTAAAATAATTTTTGTTGGCTTTGGAAGGCTTTAAGGCGTGGATTATTAAAAGAAATCTAATTGACTATTCTCAGGCGTGGATTTTTAAAAGCATTTTCGGTGCCCATTATCAAGTGTCAAGGCGTGGATTTTTAAATGAATTTTCGATGCCCATTAGCAGGTGTCTAGGCGTGGATTTTTAAATGAATTTTCGATGCCCATTAGCAGGTGTCTAGGCGTGGATTTCTAAATGAATTTTCGATGCCCATTAGCAGGTGTCTAGGCGTGGATTTCTAAATGAATATTCGGTGCCCAGGTCTGTAGGCGTGAGTTTTTAAAAGAAATTTCGATGCCCATTAGAAAGTCTTAAGGCGTGGATTTTTAAAAGAAATTTCCATGCGCTTTAGAAAGGCTCAAGGAGTGGATTTTTAATAGAATTTTCGATTCGCAATAGAAAGACACAAGGTGTTGATTTTTAATAGAATTTTTGATTCGCATTAGAAAGACTCAATGTGTGGATTTTTATTAGAATTTTCGATTCGCATTAGACAGACTCAAGGCGTGGATTTTTAAACGAACTTTGGATGGTTATTCAAGGTCTGAAAGCGTGGATTTTTAAACGATTTTTCGATTGATGTTCAAAGGTCTCAAGGCGTGGATTTTTAAATGAATTTTCAATGTTTATTTGAAGGCCCCAAGGCTAGTTTTTTAGGCAATGGTTAGTTTTTAGGCGTGAATTTTTAAATGAATTTGCAATGGTTATTTGAAGGTCCCAAGGCGTGGATTTTTAAATGAATTTTCGATGGTTATTCAGAGGTCTGAAGGCGTGGATTTTTAAACGATTTTTCGATGGTTATTCAAAGGTCTGAAGGCGTGGATTTTTAAATGAATTTTCGATGGTGTGGATTTTTAAACGACGTTTCGATGGTTATTCAAAGGTCTGAATGCGTGGATTTTTAAATGAATTTTCAATGGTTAGTTTTTTAGGCGTGGATTTTTAAATGAAGGCGTGAATTTTTAAATAAATTTTCAATGGTTAGGTTTTTAGGCGTGAATTTTTAAATGAATTTGCAATGGTTATTTGAAGGTCCCAAGGCGTGGATTTTTAAATAAATTTTCGATGGTTATTCAAAGGTCTGAAGACGTAGATTTTTAAACGATTTTTCGATGGTTATTCAAAGTTCTGAAGGTGTGGTTTTTTAAACGATTTTTCGATGGTTATTCAAAGGTCTGAAGGCGTGGTTTTTAAACGATTTTTCAATGGTTATTTGAAGTTCCAAAGGCGTGGATTTTTAAAAGAATTTTCGATGGTTATTCAAAGATCCGAAAGGCGTGGATTTTTAAACGATTTTTCGATGGTTATTCAAAGGTCTGAAGGCGTGGTTTTTAAACGATTTTTCAATGGTTATTTGAAGGTCTGAAGGCGAGGATTTTTAAAAGAATTTTCGATGTTCATTCGAAGGTCTCCAGGCGTGGATTTTTAAAAGAATTTTCGATGTTCATTCGAAGGTCTCCAGGCGTAGATTTTTAAAGAAATTGTCGATGGTTATTCAAAGGTCTGAAGGCGTGGTTCTTTAAACGATTTTTCGATTGTTATTCAAAGGTCTGAAGGCGTGGTATTTTAAACGATTTTTCGATTGTTATTCAAAGGTCTGAAGGCGTGGTTTTTTTAAACTATTTTTCGATGGTTATTCAAATGAATTTTCAATGGTTAGTTTTTAGGCGTGGATTTTTAAATGAATTTTCAATGGTTATTTGAAGATCCCAAGGCGTGAATTTTTAAATGAATTTTCAGGGGCTATTTGAAGGTCCCAATGTGTTGGTTTTTAAAAGAAATTTCGATGCCCATTAGAAAGTTTCAAGGCCTAGATTTTTAAAAGCAATTTCGATGCCCATTATTATGGATAAAGGCCTAGATTTTTTAAATAAAATTCGATGCCCATTAGTAAGCCAAAATACCAAGATTTTTAAAAGAAATTTCGATGCCCATTAGTAGGACTAAAGGCCTAGACGCTTTAAGCTTTTTTTATTGGCTTTTCGTAAGATTTTATGTGAGTGGAAAATCGACTTTAATTGATTGCTTTATATCAACATTTAAATCGAAAACTATTGGTCCAATTTGGCCATAGCAATAAAAGCTTAGCAAACAAACAAGCAAATTCGGACACTCATATCTTGACCATTTGAAAAATAGGCAATAACCTCATAAAGAACCACACAAAAAATATTGAAATAAGAAAAACAACATTCAAATCTGTCTGGCAAATTTTGATTTACAGCAAAAGGGTTTGTCCCATTCAATAAAAAAAAACAAAAAATAAATAAAACAAATTGTTAACACAACACCATGTGAAACTAAATGTGGTTTATTGTCCCGGCATGAAAATGGCCATCCGTTTGGTATCCATATACCTAGCAACAATAGTTGCTAACTAACATTGACTAATGTTCCGCCTCCTGTCGTGACCATTTATATGAATGTTGGAAATTTGTTTTTTTTTTTAAGATATAAATCTGTTTGACTCTGGGGTACTAAAAAGGAAAGTGACTTAAGTCTCAAAAAAAATAATAATAATAAATAAATAAAAATAATAAATAACTAAAATAGTAATAAAATTTGTAATTCGACTGAGTAGTAAAATAATTTTTTGGTATTTTTTTTATTTCTTGCCTTAAGGGGACCCCCCATTCTCGGGGTCAAAAATTTTGTTGATATAATTCGAATCTACACTAATTAAAGAATGTCCCTACAAAATTTCAAATGAAAATCTCAAGAACTCTTGAAGATATAGCCGATTTATTATGTCAGCATCAAGTGACGGCTAAAGGGCTTCTCAAGCTTTAAACGCGTTTTTCTCTACAAATTTTTTTGCGAATGGCGGGCACGATAACTCAAAAACTAATACCCCAATCGACTTCAAATTTTTACACGTTTCTCTGTGCCATTTTGTTAATTTTAGAACGAAGTCAATAATCCCAGTTCATACGAGAGCCAGACATGTACTCCTTCTAACACCGTTGGAATTTTCGGATTCCGATGTTTCAGTGAGGAGTTATCATGCCCGCCATCAAAAATAAGGACTTTTCTTTAATTACAAAAAACAACAACAAAAAAAAAAAACAAAAATTTTATAAATTTCATCTCACACAGACACCCGTTCGAAATACATATAGAGGCTATGGCTGCATCTGCAACAATTTCAACAAAACGCAATAACGTCATTAAAGTCTCAATTTGATAAGTTTTGCAAAATTTCGTGTTAATCGGACAAACATTAATAGTTTGGAACACCTATGTCAAATTTCGTGCAAATCGAGAGATATATGGGGATAGGGTTCACTATTTACATAAAATCGGACGAAAAAATATATGGGAGCTATATCTAAATCTGATCCGATTTTCAGGAAATTTAACACACATCGTTCAAGAGTAAATTCAGTACGCTATACCAAATTTCGTGAAAATCGAAAGATATATAGGGTCTTTGGTGCCCCATTTACATAAAATCGGTCGGAAATATATATGGTAGCTATATCTAAATCTGAACCGATTTTCAGGAAATTTAACACATACCACTCTATACCCAATTCAGTACGCTTTGCCAAATTCCGTGCAAATCGAAAGATATATAGGGACTTTGGTGCACTATTTACATCAAATCGGACGAAAATATATATGGGAGCTATATATAAATTTGAACCGATTTTCAGGAAACTTAGCACACATCATTCTAGGCCTTATTCAGTACGCTGTGCCAAATTTCGTGTAAATCGAAAGATATTTAAGAATTTTGGTTCACTATTTACATAAAATCGGACAAAAATATATGGGGGAGCTATATATAAATTTCAACCGATTTTTATTAAATTTAACACACATCGTTCTAGAGTAAATTCAGTACGCTATGCCAAATTTCGTGCAAATCGAAAGATATATAGGGACTTTGGTGCACCATTTACATAAAATCGGACGAACATATATATGGGAGCTATATCTAAATCTCAACCGATTTTCACGAAACTTAGAACACATTATTCTAGACCTAATTCAGTGCACTATGCCAAATTTCTTGCCAATTGAAGGATATATAGGGACTTTGGTGCACCATTTATATAAAATTGGTCGAAAATATATATATGGGGGCTATGTCTAAATCTGAACCGATTTTTAAGAAATTGTACACACATCATTCTAGTCTCAATTCAGTACGCTATGCCAAATTTCGTGCAAATCGAAAGATATATAGGGACTTTGGAGCACCATTTACATTAAATCGGACGGAAATATATATGGAAGCTATATCTAAATCTGAACCGATTTTTCCCAATTTCAATAGGGTTCGTACTTGGGCCAAATGAGTGAGGTGTGCCAAATTTCATCCAAATCGGATCATAAGGGCAACCTGCACTTTGTTTACAATTTAACATGGATAGAGAGACGGACAGACGAACATGTATAAATCGACTTAGAAAGTGATTCTATGCATATTCCCAAAAGGCACCATGTGTCTATCTCGTTTCTTTTGGCCTGTTACAAACATATTCACAACGACATAATACCATATGCCACAGTGTGGTGAAGGGTATATATATATATATATATTCTGGTCTTCTATAGGCGTGGATTTTTTTAAAGAATATTTTTCAAGGTCTTCTATAGGCGTGGATTTTTGAAATAATATTTTTTAAGTTCTTCTATAGGCGTGGATTTTTTAAAGAATATTTTTTAAGTTCTTCTATAGGCGTGGATTTTTTAAAGAATATTTTTTCAAGGTCTTCTTAAAGAATATTTTTTCAAGGTCTTCTTAAAGAATATTTTTTCAAGGTCTTCTTAAAGAATATTTTTTCAAGGTCTTCTATAGGCGTGGATTTTTTAAAGAATATTTTTTCAAAGTCTTCTTAAAAATATTTTTTCAAGGTCTTCTATAGGCGTGGATTTTTTAAAGAATATTTTTTCAAGGTCTTCTTAAAGAATATTTTTTCAAGGTCTTCTTAAAGAATATTTTTTCAAGGTCTTCTATAGGCGTGGATTTTTTAAAGAATATTTTTTCAAAGTCTTCTTAAAAATATTTTTTCAAGGTCTTCTATGGGCGTGGATTTTTTAAAGAATATTTGTTCAAGGTCTTCTATAGACGTGGATTTTTTTAAGAATATTTTTTAAAGGTCTTCTATAGGTGTGGTTTTTTAAAGAATATTTTTTCAAGGTCGTCTATAGGCGTGGATTTTTTAAAGAATATTTTTTCAAGGTCTTTTATAGACGTGGATTTTTTAAAGATTATTTTTTCAAGGTCTTTAAGTCTTTTACAGGAAACAAGCTTGTGAAATAATGGCGTTTACAATTAGAAGATAAAATTATATACAATTAATGTTAATGTCTGAAATTAATACGTACCTCCCACATAAATACACACACACATCCTCGTTTCCCACAAAATGCTCACACACACACATACGACACTTGTTTGTTTGTCAAACAAAGTGTCAGTGACAGCATTAGCTTGCTGTGGTTAACTTGATCTTGGGAAGGCAAATGGTAGTGTTAAATTACTGAAGCTGCTGCAGCTGCTGAGGATTCTATTAAAGTTGCAGGATATTTGTATACCAACCGCCCTCTTGGGTTTTTCCAAAATGCTATGGCATACATCTGTTCATCTTCAATTAAGCTGACATAGCTCACTCCCTGTCTCACCCACTTGCCAACAAAACAATAGTCATGTCAAAGAAATATATCCGGTTTACAGTCAGTCATCTATGTATGTATGTATGTATGTATGTGTGAGTTTGAATATGTATGGTAGCTGTGTGTCCAAATGTGTAAAAGTGTGTCATTTAAATTGGTGTGGTGGTGTGATCCTTCGTTGTGTGTGTGTGTGTAATATGACATATGGTAATGAATTTAAGGATTTAAGAAAAAAAGTTCAGCTGGGATGTGAAGGATTTTTTCGTCGTCCTGTGTAAAAAAAACTGTAAATATTTTCATGCTGTTCCCCATTTGTGTTGGTGTGGAAATTTCATTCATTCATGAGTGATGTGCCATTTGGTGTTTCTCTGCTCCTTAGTTGGTATTTAGGTTTATTATGTCAGAGTAATTGTTGTTGTTGTATTTTTTATGTGGTAATGCCTTAAAGTCTTCGCTTTTAATGAAGTCGGTTTTTATTAAAATGTGGTGTTGCGGAATAGCTATTATATTGTGCTTCAGACAAGGGGTTTAACAATGACAAATATACAAGAAAAAAAAATTCAGGACCAAGGACAATTTTACTATAGGAAAGTTTGTCATTTGTAGAAGGATTCGTCCTTTATAAAAATATGATAAAAAAATAAGCCGTCCTTTAAAGGTCCTGCCATATTTTGAAAAGGAAATTTTATTAAAAAAAATCAGGGATTATGGATCTCATTTCCAAGGATATAATTCATTTTTCAAGGAAACTCTGTCACAAACTCTGTTAAATAATAAAAAAACATATAAATCCTAGGCGTCAACGCCTTTCAATTTCCTATTTTTTTATTTCAAAGGATATTTATTTGATGAGTTCATAATTGTGCCAGTATGTCATGCAGATGCTTTTCATTTAATTTTTACATAATCTATTACAAAGGATATTCCTCTCCTTTCTCTCTCTCTCCACCTCATCGCTTTGCCTAATTAACTACAGACAATTATTCACCCAGGCAACAAAAAAATTATGTTAATATCCTTACAAAATGCCATACAATTAGGACATTTTTTGTTGTTATGCCTGACAATTTCAGTTCAGAATTAAAGACCATTTATCATAAATTTCATTGTTGGTTCCAGTCGATTTCATTCATTCATTTAGTCCTTCATTCATCAGTGAGAGAGACAATAAAGGATGTGCGTATTATCCCAACAGCCCTAAGGACTCGATTAACACTTATATTGTTACTGGTCGTACTTCGTTTCTTATTTTATTTTTTATTATTGTCTACCCTGCAGCTATTTTACACACATACACACCCCCATATAAACTCAAACTCAGAAGCAGACATAATTTAGCACTTTTACATATTGGGGAAATATTTTTCTACACACATACACACACACACACACACACACACACACACACACACACACACACATTTAAAGGACAGTGGAAGACGGAACAAAAATATTTTTTCCAAGACAAGTTTCTACTTTTTGAAGAAAAAACAGATGGCATTTTTTAAAGAATATTTTTTCGAGGCATGGATTTTTTAAGGAAAACTTTTCAAGACCAAGCAAGGTGGAAATTTTTTCAAGAATATTTTTTCAATTCCAACCACGGCTTGGATTTTTTAAAGAATAATTTTTTCCAAGGCCTATCTAAGGCGTGGATTTTTTAAAGAATATTTTTTTCAAGGCCTATCTAAGGTGTGGATTTTTTAAAGAATATTTTTTCAAGGCCTATCACAGACAGGCGTAGATTTTTTAAAAAATATTTTTTCAAGGCCTATCACAGACAGGCGTAAATTTTTTAATGAATATTTTTTCAAGGCCTATCACAGACAGGCGTGGATTTTTTAAAGAATATTTTTTCAAGGCCTATCTAAGGCGTGGATTTATTAAAGAATATTTTTTCAAGGCCTATCTAAGGCGTGGATTTATTAAAGAATATTTTTTCAAGGCCTATCTAAGGCGTGGATTTTTTAAAGAATATTTTTTCAAGGCCTATCTAAGGCGTGGATTTTTTAAAAAATATTTTTTTCAAGGCCTATCTAAGGCGTGGATTTATTAAAGAATATTTTTTCAAGGCCTATCTAAGGCGTGGATTTTTTAAAGAATATTTTTTTCGAGGCCTATCTAAGGCGTGGATTTATTAAAGAATATTTTTTCGAGGCCTATCTAAGGCGTGGATTTATTAAAGAATATTTTTTCGAGGCCTATCTAAGGCGTGGATTTATTAAAGAATATTTTTAGGGCCTTACAAGAGGCGTGGATTTATTAAAGAATATTTTTAAAGGGCCAACTGAGGCGTGGATTTATTAAAGAATATTTTTGCGAGGCCTATCTAAGGCGTGGATTTATTAAAGAATATTTTTTCAAGGCCTATCTAAGGCGTGGATTTTTTAAAAAATATTTTTTTCAAGGCCTATCTAAGGCGTGGATTTATTAAAGAATATTTTTTCAAGGCCTATCTAAGGCGTGGATTTTTTAAAGAATATTTTTTTCGAGGCCTATCTAAGGCGTGGATTTATTAAAGAATATTTTTTCGAGGCCTATCTAAGGCGTGGATTTATTAAAGAATATTTTTTCGAGGCCTATCTAAGGCGTGGATTTATTAAAGAATATTTTTAGGGCCTTACAAGAGGCGTGGATTTATTAAAGAATATTTTTATCTAAGGCGTGGATTTATTAAAGAATATTTTTATCTAAGGCGTGGATTTATTAAAGAATATTTTTTCAAGGCCTATCTAAGGCGTGGATTTATTAAAGAATATTTTTTCAAGGCCTATCTAAGGCGTGGATTTTTTAAAAAATATTTTTTTCAAGGCCTATCTAAGGCGTGGATTTTTTAAAGGAATATTTCTTTTCAAGGCCTATCTAAGGCGAGGATTTTTTAAAGGAATATTTTTTTCAAGGCCTATCTAAGGCGTGGATTTTTTAAAGGAATATTTTTTCAATCTAAGGCGTGGATTTATTAAAGAATATTTTTTCAAGGCCTATCTAAGGCGTGGATTTATTAAAGAATATTTTTTCAAGGCCTATCTAAGGCGTGGATTTATTAAAGAATATTTTTTCGAGGCCTATCTAAGGCGTGGATTTATTAAAGAATATTTTTTCGAGGCCTATCTAAGGCGTGGATTTATTAAAGAATATTTTTTCGAGGCCTATCTAAGGCGTGGATTTATTAAAGAATATTTTTAGGGCCTTACAAGAGGCGTGGATTTATTAAAGAATATTTTTAGGGCCTTACAAGAGGCGTGGATTTATTAAAGAATATTTTTGCGAGGCCTATCTAAGGCGTGGATTTATTAAAGAATATTTTTGCGAGGCCTATCTAAGGCGTGGATTTATTAAAGAATATTTTTTTCAAGGCGTATCCAAGGTGTGGATTTGTTAAAGAATTTTTTTCAAGGCCTATCCAAGGGTTGGATTTGTTAAAGAACATTTTTTCAAGGCCTATCCAAGGCGTGGATTTGTCAAAGAACATTTTTTTCAAGGCCTATCCAAGGCGTGGATTTGTTAAAGAACATTTTTTTCAAGTCCAACAAAGGCGTGGATTTATTAAAGAATATTTTTTCAAGGCCTATCTAAGGCGTGGATTTATTAAAGAATATTTTTTCAAGGCCTATCCAAGGCGTGGATTTGTTAAAGAACATTTTTTTCAAGGCATACCTAAGGCGTGGATTTTTTAAGCAATATTGTTTTTTTTCAAGGCCTATCTAAGGCGTGGATTTTTTTAAAGTATATTTTTTCAAGGCCTATCTAAGGCGTGGATTTTTTTTAAGCATATTTTTTCAAGGCTTATCTAAGGCGTGTATTTTTATACCCTTCACCACACTGTGGTACAGGGTATTATGTCTTTGTGCATATGTTTGTAAGAGGCAAAAATAATCGAGATAGACCCATGGTTCCTTTTTGAAAATATGCATAGAATCACATTCTGAGTCGATTTATGCATGTTCGTCCGTCCGTCTGTCCATGTTAAATTGTAAACAAAGTACAGGTCGCATTTATAATCCAAATTGAATGAAATTTGGCACAGCTCATTTGTTTGGCCCAAGGACGTACCCTATTGAAATTCGGAAATATCGGTTCAGATTTAGATATAGCTTCCATATTCGTCCGATTTAAGGTAAATGGTGCAACAAAGTTCCTATATATCTTTCGATTTGCACGAAATTTAGCACAGCGTAGTGAATTGGATGCAGAATGATGTGTGTAAAGTTTCCGGAAAATCGGCCCAGATTTAGATATAGCTCCCATATATTATTTCGTCCGATTTAAGGTAAATGGAGCACCAAAGTCCCTGAAAATGATTCGACTTACACGAAATTTGGTACAGCCGACTGAATTAAGTCTATAATGATGTGTGATAAGTTTCGTGAAAATCGGTTCAGATTTAGATATAGCTCCCATATATATTTTCGTCCGACTTAATGTAAATGGTGTACCAAAGTCCCTGAAAATTATTCGATTTACACGGAATTTGGTACAGCCGACTGAATTAAGTCTATAATGATGTGTGATAAGTTTCATGAAAATCGGTTCAAAATTTAGATATAGCTCCCATATATGTTTCGTCCGATTTAATTTAAATGGTGTACCAAAGTCCCCATATATCTTTTGATTTACCCGAAATTTGGTACAGCCGACTGAATTAAGTCTATAATGATGTGTGATAAGTTTCGTGAAAATCGGTTCAGATTTAGATATAGCTCCCATATATATTTTCGCCCGATTTTAGGTAAATGGTGTACCAAAGTCCCCATATATCTTTTGATTTACCCGAAATTTGGTACAGCCGACTGAATTAAGTCTATAATGATGTGTGTTAAGTTTCCTGAAAATCGGTTCAGATTTAGATATAGCTCCCATATATATTTTCGTCCGATTTTAGGTAATTGGTGCCCCAACGTCTCTGAAAATCATTCGATTTGCACGAATTTTTGGTATATGATACTGAATTAAGTCTAGAATGATGTTACTAAGCTTCGTGAAAAGATCCATAGCTAGGCCGATTTACTCAACGTACTGAAGTAATATGAATTAGTCTCTGGCAAGTTACCCTGAAATCGGTTCAGATATAGATATATAAAAAAACGTGACGTCTGT
>NW_026875612.1:0-17626 GCF_032173495.1 Musca vetustissima | reverse complement strand
GTGTTATGTATTTACTGGTTAGGATCGTATTGCTCAACTCTCACATTATTATGGATCATGAAGTGTGTCTGGTTTGTTGTGTGTGTGGGGATGATGACGAACGAACGGACGGTGTGGTGTAGTTTTGTGGTTGAAAATTGCTGCTGATGTTTATGTGTCTTCTTTCCATTTAAATTTTTTCCTGGTATGTCAGGCTGATGGAAATCATCCATCAGCTATGCTAACTATTTTGGCATAGAATTTCGTTGAGCTACAAGGTATTTAAATAATTTGTGTGTGTGTCGATTAATTTGAAACGAAATTTAACGTAATGGGGTTGAATAATTCGGAAGCTAATGCTAAATGCAATTCTTGTCGCCCAAAGTTAAATTTCCAGTCATAGAAACATAAAAATATATAATAAAAATTAGAAAATCTGAGGTTTGAATTTGATTTTGTGGATGGGAATTGTATTTTGAAACCAGTTTTTTGGACAATGTACCCTTATAAAAATAAAAAATACATTTTTTTAACAACTATAAAAATCGTTTCTATTTCTTAAAACCCTTAAAAACATATTTAAAACAAGTAAAAAAGTATTTAGTTCTGCTGGACCGTGATTGGTATCCACTTAAAATTCTTTAAATCGGCCAGGACCCTTATATATTATTGCATTGTGTGATTGTAGGTCATTTATGTTTTGGAAAAATAATATTCCAAATTACACATACTAAGGTCGAAAACTTGGGTATGAACTACAATACATAGAAAATTAACGAGACATTTCTAAGGGACATTAAATAATTATTGAAAATAATTTTTTCATTCATCAGGAACCCGATATAACATATTATTGCCAATCTATAATCGATGGAAAACTTCGGTTAAAAACTTAATTATACCGAAACAATTTGGACCTCTAACGAAAATTAGAAATAATACCGAAAATTAGTCGGTACCGTTATATGGCAGCTATACAAAACTTTATAGAGATATTGATAATTTGTTGTAGGAAGATTTTGCAGCTTATGGGAATCATAAAAATTAAATTATAGACGATCCGTTCGAAGAACTTCCCCAAACCTTCCAATATACCGGAACTTGAGCGACTAAACGGAAATTTGGGCCAATTTTGATAATTTTTGTAGGGAGGTTTTTCTACTATGTGAGAACCGAAAATGTGTTGCAAATGGAATGATAAATTTAATATATACTCCACTTTGCATATGTTTGTAACAGGCAAAAGGAAACTAGTTAGACACATGGTTTCTTTTGAGAATATGCATAGAATAACTTTCTAAGTCGGTTTATGCATGTCCGTCTGATCATGTTAAATTGTAAACAAAGTACAGGTCGCATTTATGATCCGAATTGGATGAAATTTGGCATAGGTCACTTATTTGACCCAAGGACGAACCCTATTGAAATTGGAAAAAATCGGTTCAGATTTAGATATAGCTCCCATTTATATTTTTGTCCGATTTAATGTAAACAGTCCCAACATATGTTTCGATTTGCACGACATTTGCTACAACGTAATGAATTAGGTCTAGAATGATGTGTGTCAAGTTTCCTGAAAATAGGTTTAGATTTGGATATAGCTCCCATATATATTTTCATCCGATTTAAGGTAAATGGTGCACCTAAGTTGTGCACTAAAGACCCAAAGTTTTTACGATCGCCACACAATTTTGTACAATAAACTGTATTTAATATAATTAAATCTCTGGCAAGTCTCGTTGAAATCGGTTCAGATTTAGGTATTGCTTCTACATATATATTTTCGTCCGATTTTACACAAAATTGACACAACATTTTCCACAACGTACCGAAGTTAGTATAACCTAGAAGTTTGATATAAAAGTTGCACCAAACTCCCCAGGTGGGTCCGATTGGCACAAATTTTTGCTCAACCTACTGAAGTTCTATAACATTACGTGTGGCAAGTTTTGTTGAAATCGGTTAATATTTAGATATAGCTCCTATATATAGTTTCGTCCGATTTTAAATAAAAGGTGCACCAAAGACCCAAAGTTTGGCCGCAAACTACCAAATTTTGCACACTGTACTGAAATTAGTATTGCCTAACGTTTTCCAAGTTTTGTTGAAATAGGTTCCGATTTAGATATAGCTCCCATATGTAGTTTCGTCCGATTTTAAGTAAACGGTGCACCCAAAACTCAAAATCTGCCAGATATGCACAAAACGTACTAACCTAACCAGTGACAAGTTTCGATGAAATCGGTTTAGATTTTGATGTAGCGTTTATATATATTTTTGTCCGATTTTAAGTAAATGGTGCACCAAACTCCTCATGTTTATCAGATATTTGCAAATAATCAACGGGAGTCCGCTTGATATTTGCTTTAAAATGATTTATATAATTTTCTCCCATTGTAAGAAGCAACTCTATATCTGACGAAATGAAAAATTTAGTATAGGTTGAAGAATGATATGTTTATGAATCCAATTTTATTTTACTTATCCTCAAATGCGACGTCTGTTAGGATTCATCTGTTGAATATATCCAAAGTTGTGAAGGGTATCAGATAGTTGGCCCCGTTCGACTTTGCTACTTTCCTTACTGGTTTTACATTTAAGTAGTCACAGCTTCCACGAAAATAATATTTAGTGATAAAATTCATGAAAACTTTGCAACGACAGATCAATAAATCCAAAACTATTATTTTTTCTTATATACTTTAATAATTTCCGAGTTATTACTTTATATTATCCATTAAAGTTAATTTTTCAACGGATATTTGTTCTAATATTAAAATATATATAGCCTCTGTTATTTTTTTATATCCAATAAAAGTGTACAGAATAAATGAACCTATTTCATATGTTGGCAACTTATCAACTTCCTATCTTTTTGGAGGAAATATTTACCTCATAAGAATAAAAATTACATATTTTTCACGCTAATCATCATCAGAGTGCGACAATGTTAATCAGTGAAATAAATGTTAAGGTTAACCACTCTTGTATACACTGCAAATCTTCTCCTTCCACAGTAAATACTGACGCCATTAAATGCAGTTTTATTAATTTTTTCACAGAAAAGTCTTGGTCCATGTAGTTCAAAACAGCTATGCTTTGTCAGTGAGCCTCCTTCTGTTCATAATTGTGGCCTCCAAAGCGACTAGTAAAAAAATACAATAATGAAGTAGTTGGCCCATTTGATCCCTAAATATTAACAAATTATTTTCAAAACCAATAAGTGTCGTCTTTGGCCGAATATGAATACATGATCCATAACTGCGGCCTGTACTTTAATTACAAGCACAAACTGGCACTCACTACATTGGTTTGCTAGTCCAGATCGGTATACTTAAAAGGTGGGTGTGTAAACATATTCTATGGAATGGGAATTATATGCTTTCTTATTTGCCGACACCCACAACAGTTTGGTTTTTGATACGTATCCCATGTTCACTAGAAGTATCAAATATCTTTTCATCCACTTCTATCAAAATTTCAATGTTCACTGTTCTTCACACTTCTAAATAAATCAACGACAAAAGGATATTATCTTGGTCATTAACATTACAGTCAATAACATACTAACAAAGTGTCTTTTAAAAGTACATTTTAATGTCAAATTAATTACAAAAATTCACACAGTATTTTTTTAAGGTACGAGTACAACATACAGTGTCAAAGAGAAATTTACTTTTACTCGAGTGTCATAAATTCAATAAACTGGGTGTTAAAAGTCACTTAACCGTGTACAATTGACACTTTTATTGAACTATAAACCATGTGGTGGATATTATCACAATCTGCGCACACATATAAGGGTAACCCATGAATACTTAATTTGCTTAAATTTGACATATATAAAACATAGAAAATTTAACATTAAGAAAATGATTGCTAAAAGTAGTATTAAAATCTTTAATGAAAATACTTTTGTTAGAATATAAAAAAACAATCATGATTATGGATTGAATTTACAAACTGGCTCTTTATTATCAAATCGTAGTTATATTGTCCATTTATATTTCATGCCTTGAAATTGTATTAAATTATAAATAAGTATTTTATTGTAATACTTAAAAAATACTGTGAATACTATAATAGTTCCAGGAAGGAAAATAGGCAACTATTGGTAATTGGACTTATTCAATGTTTTTACAGCCTTATTATCAAATCAAATCAAATTCGCATATTTCGGTTATTTATAAATTTAGGGGTTGAGATCGCCATTGCCTGTTACATTCTCTCCGTCATGTTTTATGAAAAATGCTCCTATCATACTAAAGATGCAATAATTTTGGCCGGGCCCGGTCGACGCAGTTCGGCCCGTAGATCTTTCGGAGAAATTTTCTCTTAAACACCCCAAGAGCTGCCTCATCTGCTTGGGCAAGTACCCATGATTCGGATCCATATAATAGCACGGGTAGTATCAGCGTCTTGTAAAATGTGAGTTTGGTCTGGCGGGAGGTGGCCTTGTTTCTAAACTGCTTACTTAGACCATAGTGGCATCTGTTGGCCATCACAATCCTTCTCCGAATTTCAAAATGTATGTAATTCTTTTTATTTATGGCGGTACCAAGGTATATAAAATCTTTAACTACCTTGAAGCTGTAGTTCTCAAGTTCCACAGTTGGTCCGAGTCTACTGGACGTCTTGCGCGTTGATACCATAAGCTTGGTCTTTTCGTCGTTTACTGCCAGACCCACTTTGGCAGGCTCCTTTTCAACTTGTTCAAAGGTGGCTGTTACCACTCGCAATGTTCGATACATTATATCGATGTCATCGGCGTAGGCGAGTAACATGTGTTGTTTGGTGTACAGAGTGCCATTTCTGTTCACCTTTGCGTCTCGTATGACCTTTTCTAGCAGGATGTTAAATATATCACATGACAAACTATCACCTTGTCTGAATCCCCGTTCGGTATTGAAGTGCTCCGATAGGTCCTTTCCTACTTTAACTGCTGACCTTGTGCCACTTAAAGTTATCCTGCATAGCCGTAGTAATTTTGCAGGAATGCCGAAAGTATACATGGCTTTAAACACCTCTGAACGGATAGGGCTGTCGAATGCGGTTTTATAGTCGACAAATGGGTGGTATGTGTTGATGTGTTTTTCGTGGGTCTTTTCCAGGATTTGGCGCAGAGTGAAAATCTGGTCAATGGTGGATTTGCCAGGTCTGAAGCCGTATTGGTATGGTCCAACGATGTCATTGACTATTGGCTTCAATCGTTCACGCAGCACACTGGATAGCACTTTATATGCGATGGGAAGGAGACTTATTCCTCTACAGTTGGCACATATCGTCTTGTCTCCTTTTTTGTGTATGGGATACAGGATGCTAAGGTTCCAATCATTGGGCATGCATTCCTCTAGCCAAATTGTACTAATCAGCTGGTGCATGCTCCTCACCAGTATCTGGCCACCAGTCTTGAATAGTTCGGCTGGTAACCCATCGGCTCCTGCTGCTTTATTGTTCTTGAGTCGATTAATTGCTTTTATGACCTCATCTTGGCTAGGTGGTATAAACTCTATACCATCATCTCTAATTGGTTCTGGGGTATATATCTATCTTCGATTATTACGATCGCATAATAAATGTTAGATACTCTGACCGCTGTTTACGAGAAAACACCATGACATATTTTCGTAGATACACGTGTGTCTGTTCTTCCTTTTTTGGCAATTATCTGTTAAGGAGATGAAATGGACCAAATACTCCCAAACACCACGAAATTATACATGAGGAAGGAGATTTATCCAAATAATAAACATGGCAGTTTCGATTAATATCGGTCAATATATAGCGGGTCAAATAAACCAAAACTTTTGTGTGAAAATTACAAAATTGGACTTCTTCTATTATTCCTGAAAGACATATACCTTGGAAGTTGATAGTCTATCCAAGAGTAGGGTACCAATTATATTGTTGTAAGTACTTTGAAATGGGCCGAAAGCTTTATTTTTGTCTGGTTTCACTTATCAGCCGGACACTTCAAATATTCAATGGAGAAGGCGAACTGACCAACTAATTCGAATGACTGTCTTCATAATGAACGGTCAAATGTACCAAAACTTTTTGTGTTGAGGAAACCCTTCCACCCATTTTCGATTTGAATTTTGACGATTTTCAAACGGCTGGAAAATGATGTCTTGTAATTTTGCTATATGTATTCCAGATAATGCTGCAGGCTACATGCATTATATCCAAGCACGAATCCAACGTCATTCGAAAGAGAACATTACTGGCTCTGGTATGAACTAGTATTATTAACATCGAACAAAAATTAACAAACCCATGAAATTTGATTTTTAAAAAATAAGGAAAATCATAACCGATTACTTTTTCCCTAGTCCATACGATATCTATGTATGTACAGAATAAGGTGTTCAAATTGTGAACGGATTGAATTATTGGTTATTGAGGTTATGTTAAAAAACCACACTTCCTGTCCAGTATCCAAAAATAATACCCTCAATAATAGCCCTCAAAATGCAATTTAATAAGCCCACACCTTTCTCAGAACGGATTTTCCATTTTCTTATGAAGAAATTAAGCCAAATTACTTTCAAATATCTCAAAATTGAATAACACACAGGTTTTTCATTACACTCGTGACCCACATCTTCAATTATAGGTTACATGTCAATCTAATGTATATCCCTTTGCTAGAGAAATCCCTTCCCTAATGTTCTTAAAATTTGACATGCAATTAACCCGCTTTTTGTTGTTGTTTTTGGGTCTATCTCACACGGTATTTTCAAAAGAGAATATGACCTGTCAAATACGGAAATATTTAAACACTTTACAAAACACGATCGATGGATTATTGTTTCTTTATGCATCGAAAAATCATATTAATGTATTTGTTTTTTGTTTGGAAAGCACTTTGAAAACTCAATGTGATTGAATTGACATTCATATATTCAGAAGATTGAAAATGATTGAGGCCGGCTTACTTATATGGGTTTACTTTTTTGTAAAACGGAAGGGTAAATATTTATCAATGGGAAAATTGTCTGTATTTTTATTTTTCCCTCAATAGATTTTAATTCTAGAGAAAGTTTATGCAATGCATCAATATTTATTCAAATGGTAGCACGAGATTACAGAGGCATACAAACAAACACATATGCCGGTACATTGCGTGTTATGCTATGCCGGCATTGATGACGTTCGCTGACGGTGGCGATGGCGGTGACTGGGCCCTGTCATCAAGCCACGCACATTACACACGTCTGTGTGTTGTTCTATTGCTTTTGTTACGCACGCCAAAAGGAAATGAGATTGCGTGGTAACGCAACATCAACCCATCGATACCTCAGCATGCTCTTGGAACACCCTGGTCTTGTGGTGTGGCATGGGCAAAGCAGAAGATGATGATGAAGAAAATAGAAGGAAATTTTTCCCAATGCTGAAGAATTTCAATGAATATTTCTATCTATTGCAATTGATGACCACTTGTGGTACATCATCATCTATTTGCTTTTATTAGAAAACATGGAATAATATTGTAAATACGCTTATGAATTGAAAACGTTGTTGTTGTTGTCGTGTCGCCATCGCCTTCCTATTCTCCTTTGTCTTCGTTTAATATAAAGAAAGTGTTTTGTGTCAATATTTGTTCATGTTGCATCCATCTTCTGTTCAATTTGATATTCTAGGTTTGTGCCTTAAGTCTTTTGTTTTTTTCTTCTTCTTGCATGGCATCAATACAGCAGATATTTAAGGAAAATGTGACAACATGTCAAACGTGACCAACATACTTTTGAGAATAGCATCTAGAGGTAATGTCTGTTCTAAATAGACATTATGTTGGGACGGACAACTGTTTTATGAGGTGTCACAAAGAACTACGAAGTCATAAAAATGTGACATCATTAAATGTTTCAAACAACCCCCCCTTTACAATTGTGCATATTCTGGTACTTTCTGCGGCTCTGTAAATGAAAACTCCATTACATGTCCTTAGCTCATTAAATATATTTTTATGTATTTTTCATAGAAGATTTAATAGCTTCATATGTTTTTGGTCGAAAGTGCATTTGGTTTTGGTCCAAAGTGTGCTTGGCCTTTTCACATCATATCAATAAAATGCAATTAAATTCGATCGTAACCAAGTACCCACAACTATTTATTTTCTTTTTTGTGGTTTCGCCGGATAGTTATCATGTCGGGGCGTACTTTAAATTTAATTGCAAGCCAATTTCATTTAAATTAGTTTGTGTAATAAAATACCTATAAAGGTAAAATGTAGAGTATAGAGACCACACGCACGCCCATTTCTTGATATCAGAGGAAAAAAATAAATAAAACTGCACTAAATCTGTAACAGATATAAATTCAATTAATCAAATTTAATGAGCGCCAAAGACAAAAAGAAGATACGAGAGATTTCCTTACCAAAAGATTTTTTTTTGTGGTTACACATGATGAAATAAACTAGGGTCAAGAAAAGGGAGAAAAAAGAGTTTGGAAAACTTTCGTAACGTAAGCCTGAAAATTGAGACTTTTAGAAAGATTCCAGTAAAAAGGAAGTTGTATTAATGACACCAATCACACTAAGTTGGGTGGGTATAATACGTTTGTAGCGCTCCCACCTTTTAATGTACCGATCACCATATCTCGATTAGCTAAATCAATTTAAATATGCCACTTTATGAAAATTGGACAATATTGGCTAAAACTTTTGAGTTGAAATTACAAAAAATGTTATTTTTCGAGGTATATAAGGGGGGTGTATTTTTTTTAAAACATTGTTTTTGAGTTCTATATAAGACGAGGATTTTTGAAATATTATTTTTCGAGGACTATATAAGGCGTGGATTTTTTAAATATTTTTTTTTTGAGGTTTTTATAAGGCGTGGACTTTTTAAAGGATTTTTAAAACTATTTCTTTTCGAGGTTTATATATTGCGTGTATTTCTTATAATATTATTTTTAGAGGTTTATTCAAGGCGTGGATTTTTTAAACAAAACTACCTTTTCAAGCTCTATATTAGGCGTGGATTTAAAAAAATACTTTTTTCAAGGTCTTTATTAGGCCTGTATTTCAAAACAATATTTGTTAACGTCTATATTATGCGTAGATTTAAGTCTGAATTAAGTCTAGAACGATGTGTGTTAAATTTCGTAGAAATCGGTGCAGATTTAGATATAGCTCCCATACATATATGTTCGTCCGATTTAATGTAAATGGTGCACCAAAGCCCCTATATATCTTTCGATTTGCACGAAATTTAGCATAGCGTACTGAATTAGATCTAGAATGATATGTGCTAAGTTTCCTGAAAATCGGTTCAGATTTTGATATAGCTCCCATATATATTTCCGTCCGATTTTAGGTAAATGATGCACAAAAGACCCTATATAGCTTTCGATTTGCACGAAATTTGGCATAGCATACTGAATTGAGTCTAGAACGATGTGTGTTAAATTTCATAGAAATCGGTTCAGATTTAGATATAGCTACCGATTAACAGAAATTGAGACTTGAATGACGTAATTCCTTTTTGTGAAATGGGTGCAGATGCAGCCATAGCTTCCATATGTATTTCGAACGGGTGCCTGATTGAGATTAAATTTTTAACAGTGCGGCGTACCGAATAGCGTGTATCAATTTTGCTAAATTGGTCCCATGGTACGCAGACGACTCTAAATCTGCCCGAATGAAATTAAATTTAGCATAGGTTGCAGTGGTGAAATTAAATTTAGCATAGGGAAAGTGGTGTAGGGTATCATATAGCCGGCCCAGTCCGAATTTAGAACTTTCCTTACTGGTTTGAAATATTATAAAGCGTGGATTTTTTTTTTGAATTTTTTAAAATATTACGTTTAGATCTATAAAAGTCGTGGATTTGTTTAAATATTTTTTGTCGAGATTTATATTTTGCGTGTATTTTTATAATACAATTTTTCGAGATCTATTCAAGGCGTGGATTTAAAACAAAACTACTTTTTCAAGGTCTTTATTAGGCCTGGATTTCAAAACAAACGTCTGTATTATGCGTAGATTAAACTATTTTAAGGTCTATATTAGGTGTGGATTAAAAAAATAATTTTTCAACGTTTTCATTTGGCGTGGATGTGATGATGCTGTTTTTTGTTCAAGACCACCACCAGCTGATTAGTACAATTAGGCTATGTCAAATTGCCCAATGATTGGAACTTCAGCATCTTGTGTCCAGTGCACAAAAAAAGGAGACAAGACGATATGTGACAACTATAGAGGAATAAGTTTCCTCCCCATCGCATATAAAGTGCTATCCAGCGTGCTGTGTGAACGACTGAAGCCAGTGGACAATGACATTATTGGACCATACCAATGCAGCTACAGACCTGGCAAATCCACCATTGACAAGATTTTCACCCTGCAAATCCTGAAAAATATCCACGAAAAACACATCAACACATTCCACCTGTTCGTCGACTGTAAAGCCGCATTCGAAAGCCCTATCCGTTCATAGGTGATTACAGCGATGTCGGAAAAGACCAGACAAGGAGAAAGTTTGCCGTGCGACCTTTTTAACTTCCAGCTGGAAAAGGTCATACGAGAGGCAAAGAGGCATGTTACTCGCCTACGCCGATTTCAGCGACATAATGGGTCGAACATTGAGAACGGTAACAGCCACCTTTATACCTTGGTACCGCTATAAAAAAAAAAACGAATGACATCAGTTTTGAAATTAGGAGAAGGATTGTGATGGGCAACAGATGCTACTATGGTCTAAACTCACACTTTACAAGACGCTGATATTGCCCGTGCTGTTATATGGATCTGAAGCATGGGTACTTGCGGAAGCATATGAGACAGCTCCGGGGGTGTTTGTAAGAAAAATTCTCCGAAAGATCTACGGGCCGATCTGCGTTGACGGTGACTATTGCCGTCGAATGAACCATGAGCTTTACAATTTATACGCGGATGGCTAGACCATGTTGTGCGAATGAATGAAAATGCCCCAACTCAAAAGGCATATAAAATCGAGCCGTAGAAGGGGAAGACCACGAATCAGATGGAAAGACCAACTAGAAACCAAACGTGGTCTTTCAAATTGGAGGAGATACGCACAAGACCGACGCTCTTGGAAATCTCTTTTAAGCTCGGCTTATGGAACAACCGTTCTGTAACAAAGGGGAAATTCGGTACAGTTTACAGTTTTTATGACAAACATCCAATACCCAATTTGTTTTCTTAGATTCCGTTCAGGAATTTTTGATGTTAAAGATGCACCTCGCACAGTTAGGTCGGTCGTCGAGAAGTTTTGAGAAGTTTTGGTAAAACTTTTTAAGTAATAAAAACGAGAGTGTTTTTATGTAGGTATATAACAAATAAGGATAAGTATGCCAAAAATGTTTCCAAGGTTATCTTGTAAGCCATTGAGCAACAGAAATACTTAATTAAACCAAGTTCCCAATCCCACTTGAAACTAACTGTGTTTTTTATGATCATAATTAAGACATATAAACAAATGTAATAAAAAACGAAAAATTGCAATAAAATCTATATACCAAAATACATCATTCACTAACAGTGCTCACCTAACTAATAGAATTATTTCAATTAACTTTACAAATAATTGTTTTCCTCCTTCACAAAACACATGAACCACAACACAAACCAAAAAAAAAAAAAAAACACAAAGCAACAATGTTGCTAAATCTTCGATGCTGTGGAAATCGCGTTTCTACGACTCATTAAATTAATATTTCTTTCAATTTTGTACCATTTCTATAAGATAAGTTAATAAATTGTTTAGGTGTTTAAGAAACTCAATCTCGTATCATGTATCAACAGAAAGAAATTTCTATAACCATTATTTCCAACAAGGTAGTAGCAAGCAGCATCATCTGCTATCAAGAGCGAAACCCCAAACCTTGTTTTCTGCAATAGAATAAAGACACTAATATAGATACCCCCTTCTATCCCCTTCCAATCATATGACTTGACCACACAAAGCTAGAAACGTTGCACTTCCATAGAGATGCCTCGTGAACTAACTCGGATTATAATGGACAATATTTAATAAATTAATGTGTAAACATTTAGATAAAAGTCAAACATTGTGCTAATGCTGCCACTGCAACCTCTTTGGAGGTAGTTGTTAGGTTTTGGATTCCTTTGTAAAATGTTGGCTCCTAACTTTAGCAACAATGAATGTTGGGTATGTTTTTTTTGCAAAGAAGATAAAATTGAAAACAAACTAAAAACACTTAAGGGTATTTGAGCTTATAAAAATTAATTTTATTACAATATTTTTCAACATTTAAGTTAATGGCATGTAATGAGGAAGCTATTTGCACAAAAGACTTAAGAAACAAGCGCCTTCCGTATATGTGTAGGTTAGAAGGTTGCTATGATCTAAAAGAAATTACATGTGTGGTAAATAGACATAATATAAATTTAATATTGAAAGTATTTCCTTGAGGAGGTATGGTTTAGTGAAATACCATAGACAGACTACAGCCTTAATTCACATTAAATCATTCATAATTTGAATTAATACTTACCCCTGACAAACACGATTTCTTGAATTTCGAAACAGTTTCTTTTATTTCAAGACAATTGTTTTTTTTTTTTTTTTTTTTTTTTGAATCGACTGCAATTTGATATTTCGCTTCCTACCGAAAATGTGCAATATCTGTTCATTTATGTAGGGTATCTACACATCTAAGCTAAAAGGATATTATAGCTTGTCTGGCCCCAAGTTTTTGTAACGCCGCGAAATATAGGTCCTATACACAACTTTTAGTATACCGATACCTTGACTCGCTGTGTCAATCGAGCCATATGTATCCGTCCGTTAGTCTATTATAACCGGTTCTGGCCAAAGAAGACACATAATGTTTTTGGTAATGATCGGTTAGACTTTAGGGTATGGAATTCACCCTGGTCGCTCTAGAGGCTACAATTACGATCCAAACTTCACGAAATTTTACATGGGGAAGGGTCAAATGGATTAAGACTTTTGTGTGAAAAATTTAATAAAAATCATTGAATGGCGTATATATTTACCCCTAAAGAACTTACACAGGAGAAAAGGAGTAGTTGGCCTTTAAATTGATATCAATATATTGCTGTATGTTCTCGGATGTGGGACTTTTACATTTATGTAGTCTGATATCGTTCGACGCCTATAAGTTTCGATGATATTGCGGGAATGAAATGGACCGAAAACTTTGCTTTTATTTGCTATTCTCATAGTTTCCATGAAGAAGGCAGTCGTGTGACTTGGAATGAAGGTCAGTATTTTACGGCCAAATGAACCAAACATTTTTTTGTTGAAAATAACAAAAGTTGAATCTTATGAAGTCGGTATTTTGTGGAGTATGGACACATTTTTCAATAGAACTGACTGTACTCAATTCACATTGATTAGCAAATCTTCCTTCAACAATTAATTAATATTGGTCAACTTTTTATACCCTTCACCACACTAAGTACAGGTCGCATTTATGATCCGATTTCGACGAACCCTATTGAAATTGGAGAAAATCGGTTCAAATTTAGATATAGCTCCCATATATATTTTCGTCCGATTTTATGTAAATGGTGCACCAATGTCCCTATATATCATTCGATTTGCATGAAATTTGGTATAGCGAACTAAATTGAGTCTATAATGATATGTGCGAAGTTTCGCGAAAATCGGTTCAGATTTGGATATAGCTCCCATATATAGTTTCGTCCGATTTTATGTAAATGGTGCACCAATGTCCCTATATATCATTCGATTTGCATGAAATTTGGTATAGTGAATTGAGTCTAGAATAATGTGTGCGAAGTTTCGTGAAAATCGGTTCTGATTTATATATATCTCCCATATATATTTTCGTCCGATTTTATGTAAATGGTGCACCAATGTCCCTATATATCATTCGATTTGCACGAAATTTGGCACAGCATAATGAATTAGGTATAGAATGATGTGTGTTAAGTTTCGTGAAAATCGGTTCAGATTTAGATATAGCTCCCATATATATTACTGAATAAAGTCTAGAAAGATTTGTGTTAAATTTTGTAAACATCTGTTCAGATTTAGATATATCTCCCATATATATTTTCGTCCGATTTTAGGTAAAAAGTGCACCAAAGTCCCTATATATCCTTCGATATGCACGGAATTTTGCATAGGGTACTGAAGTGAGTCCTGAACAGTGACTTCGTCCATTAATATATATTCGTCCGATTTAATGTAAATTGTGCACTAAAGACTTAAAGTTTGGCCGTCTTCCACACAATGTACTGAAGTTACTATAACCTTTGGTGTATCGTTTTCTTGAAATCGGTTCAGATTTACTTATTGCTCTTATATATACTTTGGTTTTAAGTAAATGATGCACTTAAGACCCAAAGCTAAGCCGATTGACACAACGTACTGAAATTAGTATAAATTAATATTTACAAAATTAGGATAAGTTGCAGAATGGCATGTGTTGGGATTGATGTTAGTCGGTTTACTTATAGATAAAGATCTAAAGACTTAAAGTTTGGCCGTCTTCCACACAATGTACTGAAGTTACTATAACCTTTCGTGTATCGTTTTCTTGAAATCGGTTCAGATTTACTTATTGCTCTTATATATACTTTCGTTTTAAGTAAATGATGCACTTAAGACCCAAAGCCAGGCCGATTGACACAACGTACTGAAATTAGTATAAATTAATATTTACAAAATTAGGATAAGTTGCAGAATGGCATGTGTTGGAATTGATGTTAGTCGGTTTACTTATAGATAAAGATCATATTCCTTCGAATATACCCAAAGTGGTGAAGGGTATCATATAGTCGGCCCAGTCCGACTATACTACATTCCTTACTGGTTAATTTTGTATTTTGATTTAATTCGAACCTACACTAAATCAAGAATGTCTCCATAAATTTTCAAGTGAAAATCACAACAATTTTTGAAGATATAGCCGATTTATTGTGCTATCATCAAGTGACGGCAAGAGGGCTTCTCAAAATTAAAACGCATTTTTCTCCAAACAGCATTTTTGCGAATGGCGGCCACGATAACTTTTGGGACGTTTCTCTGTGAGTCTATAGCTATCGTATAAACTAGCTAGCTAGCGGAGAAGATCTTCCTTATTTCTTTAACTTAGTTTGTGGTTAAAAATAGGCGATTTTCCAAAAAATGTTTTTTCAAAGTTCCGCCATTTTGTTAATTGTTGTGCGAAGTCAATAATCCTAACTTATGTATATTTATAAAGGCAAAATGTCGAAACATGTCCCTATATCGAAAATGTTCTTTAACGATGTTTTTACGCCGGAAAACCCATACAAAAAATTCTTCGGAAAGGGAGTAGTCCTTTATATTGTAGCTTTCATAAATATGAATCTATATTTGCAATTTCCGGGAACTATGGGAGCTATACTCCCATATAACGTAACCCTCCAAAATTTGAGAAAATTTTTCAAAAAATTAGCTGTAATTGAATATGTCGGATTCTCATTGGATATCAAATCTTCCTGCACAAAGTTATTAAAATTGGTTCACTATTTACGGCAGCTTAAAAAATTCGGTATTGTGTACTCGTTTTTCAACCTTAATGATTGTAGTTTTATATTTGGGATACTCATTGGCAGGTATTTTGGGTATGTTTTCTATAATTTACATCTAATCGGAAATATTGAGATCTAACAAAAAATTTCTGCTTGTTTTGGTATAGCCCCATTGGTTCCCCATTGTTTTGTTTCACATCCTAGCCCAAGTTTTCAACCTAAAAGCCTGTAGCTTCATATTTTGTTTCCTTCTGGCCTTCATTTTTCCATTAAAACTTAAGATGATTTAATGCTATTAATTTTTTGAATTATTTATGAATTTCATAAAAAACGTAGGGCATCCAAACAGTGATTGTAAAAATTTATATTTTTAGAGGATGATTTATTGAGTTCTAATTATGAATGAATTATAAAACTTAGAATCAAAATTACAAATCTGTTAAGTGCAACGACCTTAAAGCAAGCCTTTGTTTTCCAAATCACGTGTACCATACCGCAGTGTTTGCTAACACTAAATTTAAAGTATGATTTATGGTGTGATAACAATTATTATTAAATTAAACGATTATTTGCTTGTCCATCCCTGAATTAAATAAAAATTTATCATTTGCTTGTTGAAACTATCAAAATAAAGTCAAACACATTTTCACACTTCTCTGGACAAAAATTTAGCAAATCACGCAATAATTAAACAATTATCCCCCAAAGAATTTAATAAGATTAAGAAAAGATTAATAAGAAAAAAAAGGAAGAACGTTTTGCAAAATGTGCCGTAATAGCTGTTACTTCATATGAATTAAATATGATATTCTCACGTTTGAGAGGTCAGTACATTCTTTGTTTTTTTTTTCTATTTTTGTGTTGGCCTTGTCGAGTTTGGTTTGCCTTTTTCCTGGTATTTCCAGAGTAATAGTTTTTTTTGTATTCTATATTTTTGCTTATCGTTACCAATTGTTCTGTTTTCCTTGTTTCATATTAATTTTTTCTCTCTCTTTATATTGAAAAATAGTGGTACAATGACCAAAACAATAAACTTCCTCAAACTTCTTCTTAAGCAGAGATCATTGTTTTTACATCAGATAGTATAGCCGCTTATTCTTTTTGAACTTAAAAAAAAACATGTTGAACGGTTTAAGTTATTTTTATTTATTTTTTTTTCTTGACTTTAGTTTTTTAGTTGGATGTAATTTTTTTCCATAATTTTGATAAGAATCTGCCTAAGAGCAACCAATTATTTCTTTAAACAGAGAGAGAGACACACAATCGCACACAAGCCAAAACAAATTAATATTTTTTTCGTAATCACGCAAAGGGTGAGCAAACTTTTTTCAGGCCATACACATTACGCAAAGACATTTGGAAATACTTTGTAAAATGCCATTTGAAATTAGACAAGCTGGAGTCTACACAAGTCAAAACTGTAGTTGAAAATTGTGACAGTTGAAAACATGCGTATCAGTTGGACCTAATTCAAATAATAAAATAAGGCCTACGTTCTAAGCCACTGTTGCCCAATTTTTAAGTTTGATACATAGAAAATTTAAATTTGGTTGAAATTTTATTTTTTGGATTTTATATTTCACATTAGCCAATACAGTTAAATAAGAATCTTGTTTCATTGAGCTACAGTCGAATAATTGTGGTAAGCAAATGGAGGATTCTTTATTTTTATCGATCACTACGTAGGAGAACTCGTATCCTTTGCAAAAATGGGAGCTCGTTACCAGTTGTTGCTTGCATCTTCATTTTAAGTACATCCCATTTAACCCCTTTGAGATTCCCGGTCATTACAGATGATTCGAAAGATTCTCAGGGAAATCTCCTTTAACTTTGGGTTACCTCAACTTTCGTTTTGTATCAGCCTGTGGGAAGCTCTTTATACTCTTCATTACGTTGTGGTATAGGGTATTATGTATTTGGACATATGTTTCTAACAGGCAAAAGGAAATGAGATAGATCCATGGTTACTTTTGAGAATAAGCATAGAATCTCTTTCTGAATCGTCCATGTATTCTTGTGAGCAAAGTACAGGTCGCATTTACGATCCGACTAAGATGAAATTTAGTACAGGTCACTTATTTGGCCCCTATTGGAATTGGAGAAAATCGGTTCAGATTTAGAAATAACACCAATATATATATTTGTCCGATGGTCGTGATTACTCTA